>NC_061877.1:3762432-4071451 GCF_905147765.1 Vanessa atalanta
TTCTTGATTTAATTCAAATATTCCTAATATAATAAAATGATAATTACATTGTTTTAAAGTATTGTCCACATTTTAAATACAACATACGAGAGCAAAATGACAAGTATGTCTGCTACTAGCGGTCACTAATGAGATTGAAGTTAATAAGGCCGCTTGGAGACGTCAACGACACGCGCTTCTATAACTTTTAAATTATTCCCCTTTGAGGACTTTGTAGTTCAACCAAAGAACTTATTTGAATGTTCCATTTATTTATAAATATAAATTAATAAATCGTGAAATTATTTTTAATTCAAGCACCACATTTGTAGGTCACTACAAAATACATAGCGATCGAAATATTAATTAGTTTCATTTCAGTTAAGGGTAATCCCCTGTATAATTTAAATCAAATGACAACAATATGTTCGGATACACGAACCGTTATTGTTCATCTATATTAAGGAATGATAAAGCCATTTTATTAACATACGTAATAAAGTAAAATACGTAAAAGTATTCGATGAAATCGAATATTTGGTGATTGAAATAATAAATTAATTTTTAAATTGCGCCACAGAAATTTTATTTAAAGACAGAATAAAGAAAATTAATTGTCACACATTTGTATCATTATGCTTTTCATTTATGATATAAATACAGATGTATTATTATATAAAGATAGTAAAACTATTACTAGTAACGAGTACTACATTAAACTAACTTTTTCTTATATAATTGGCCTGACTAAACCTTTGCTTTCACAAAATTTGCCTATAATATATTTTTATTAAAATCCACCTGAACTTTAACTTTTTCGTGAGTTTAATGTTAATGAATTACATTAAGTATAAAAAAACGATTAAATACGAAGATACTTTCCAAAAAGAATAACGACGCAACAGCCGTCAGCCAGCATCTTGAATGATTTTAGCTACGAAGGCACTTTCCAAAGGAAACTTACCCATTTGCTAAGAAGATATTATAGTGCAAAATTGTGTACCCGAAAGCTTAACTTTATTCCCTATTCCCTCACTGATAAAGTCTGGTAGAAGAACAATTCATCGCGACAGCTAAAAGAGATCAGGTGCAACTGATCGCTTTACCAGCATTTCAATGCAAGAAATCTCAATCTCTTAAGGGATATTATTGAGATATTATCGTCGTAATTTTTTTTTTGGACTAACTTGATAGTTAGACCCTGGTATGTAAGATCTGCTGCCGGACAGGATTGTCGCTAGATCAACGAATGACGAGGTGTATTGACAACAATGTCATAGGAAAATCCGCATCATGAGTACTCTTTATAACTCTTTTTTTATCTGTAAAAGTAATAAATATTTAAAAAATAAATTACTAAATGTCCGCTATTCTATACGTTCATACATACTTTTTATTTTTGTGAACAAAAGTCAATGTTTTCAAACCATTTCGAAGCCCATCCATCGGTCAATGTTGGATGTGAAGTATGTGTTATTTCGTTTACAAATGCGTTCCATTTTTTACAAGCCAAATACAAGCCATTGTAGCAAATATTAAGTCTAAATAAGGTGATAGCCAAATATTGTCGAAAATCCTAAAATATTAAATGCGGACATATTACTTTTATCAATGGAAGATTAATCGCTTAAGTAATATGGGCGCGAAAATGTAACAAATTCACTTTCACATTTATAATGTTGGTTAGGATAAGCAAACGATTGAAGTCAAAACAACTTCTGTATATTCAAATTTGAACTCAAATTTCTTTACTCACTTGTTTATTGATAATCTATTAAAAAAGACCTTAAAATCAAACACGCAGATGTAAGATAAAGCCGCGAAATATTTTATTTTTTCAAACGTTCAATCGTTAGTTAACAAATAAATGTCAAATAGTTTTAAATATCCTAAATATCGTAATATATGTAAAGATCGATTTATCATAAAAGCAACATCCACGAACTCGTTACGAAGTAAATTCTCACAGGAGTCGTAAGAAAGCACAAAACATCCGCAAACGAGCAAAATACGACGCTTACTTTGTAGTTAGCCTCCGGCCGGCGATAAGAACAGGCAGTGTGACCGAATACATAATCATAAACTTAGTTACAACTACATAAATATGTAAAGTATTGAACTTATTTCATGCATATTTTTAACAGAAATAATTATTCCTTACTTGGTGATAGTTTTCGTAAGCCCGCCACCGGGTAGGTACCACTCGCACATCACATCATCCTCCGCCATCACATATTCCGCCGTCTAGCAGCAACACTTAGTTTTAAAGTTTGGTGGTGCATTGACTGTGTAATAGATGACTTATATTTCTAACAGTACATCATATCATCTACCATATGCCAGTCTGTTTAGCTATTACAATTAAAAATATATTTTAAAATAAAAAGTACTCCAGAATTGAGAAGGTATTAATGGAAAGCGTACGTAAAAATCAAGAAAAGACTGCCGATTCCAGGTGGGTGAATAACTTGTTGAAATATTATTTCAAATTTTTCAAAAAATATTTAATAATTAAATTTCTACTCAACTTTTGCTCAATAATGTTTACGAAACATTGGAAAGTTACAGTGATTTATATTCAAATTAACATAGATTAAAATAAATATACTTTGCTCTCAGTTACTAACTTACAGAAAATATATAAAATATTTTAAACAAAATACGACAACGAAACAAAATGTGATCATACTAAAATATTTTATTTCAATATGTTTTCTGTTTTTAGATTCAGAATACGCGCTCTCTGAAACGACAGATCCAATTTTCAATAAAGTGCAACCAATCTCGAGCACTCGCCACTGGCACCGCGGCGATCTCCTGCCGTCCCGTGCTAGCAATTCGGTAGGAACGAGCTGATACCGTGCAATATTAATAATACGCTGTATCTATTCCCATTTTCATCATAATATTACGCTATTTTCAAAGTTAGTAATTTTGCTCGTGAATATAACAAGAGAACTGTTTCTATCGAATTGTTCGAAATGTTCGAATCCAAGCAACTGCTACTTACTTATACCTACAAATGCCTAATTTACTGCTATAATGATTTGGTATTCGATGGTGAAGAAGATACCCCAAGGAAACGTATGTTCGAATGTACCATACGTGTATTCACCAACTTGCATTGAGGTATACTGTTGGAATAAGCTCCAAACCTTCCCGCAACAGAAGAAAAAATCTTGTAAGATAAAACTGACATAACTGTTTCCGCCAATGAAGTATTTTTAACAACAATATACAATAAGTAAGTAAGTGTAAATATTGCGTTGAATAAATTAAGAACTTTCATGGAATTTTAGTTGTAATAGTTGCTTTGAATATTGCCAGGTGACTGTCAAAAAACGAATCGGGCACAGTTAACTTTTCTTTCTGGAACGCCTTTACAGTCTCAATACACTGAGGTAAAATTTCTGGATATACTTTCTTCCACTGGATTGTGAATACCAAATGGCTTTAGCTTTTACAACGACTTATAGCAAGAGGTCTAGCGTTGCAACAATAAGCTTAGTAGAAACTCTGTTTATGACGTCACATCCAGCAATACCAGCACAACAAAAGCTTCCCAAGATTTTAATTGCCTCAAAAAATCTCTTATCTAATCAGTAAAATTGCGGCGTTGGGATTTGAAACGGTAGTTTCCGTTATTTAAAGACATAAAAAATTTAAACATGAGACTATTTCAGCTAACGATACTATATATACGATAATGAAGAAAAAAAACCTTTTTTTTTTTCTTTTAAATCTCGACATCCAAATGGCCCACTTGATGGTGTGGGATCACCACATTAGCACTGTTAAAAATATTAACCATTCCTTATACAGGCAATGCTCCACCAACCGTAAGAACCTAGAAGTTATGTCCAAGAAGTATGTTATATGTGTTAGGGTTCACTCACCCTTCAAACTAGAAAACAAATATTTGGTCGTTTGGTGATAGATCAATATGAGATGAATACCTACCAAGATGGGCACCAGTAGGGATGCCTGAGCAGCCACATGAGTAGCTGTCAGTATTTTTTTTATTCGTATTTTTTATTTATTTCGTTGTAAAATAAAGAAGACTTCACAGAGCGTGAAGAACAAATAAATATTTACAAAATCCCAATTTACGTTAAAAAATATTGGTGTCTTAGGGGTGTTAAAATAAATCTCTTTAAACTGTGTTTGTTTCTCTTTTGTTATCCAAAAGAAGCGAATCTTCCACCACCATAACACAGTTTATAGCATAAGTTAAATTAACATAAATCTTATCATTATAGTTATATTTTAACGAAGTAAGCTTTCATTGATTGTTTATTTTTCAATTTCACGCAAAAACTACTTTATTTTATATATATAACATCATAGGTAAAAAGAACTTTGACTGTATACTATTAATTATTATGGGTGTTTTATAATCGTTATAAAAAGTTAATTAAACTAGTTTATCCAAAATAGCGATTTGTTTATTTTAAAGTTAGATTGTTAGCACTTTGTTACGTTTCGCCGAATCGAATGCTACGTTATTCGAAAACTATTAACTGGGAGCAAATTGAAGGCAATAAATATACCTGCAGTGTAATAAAGCGAATTCTCACAATACGCTTCCGACATCTAGAGCAGATGTATGGATATTTTATCACCTGTTTTATTAAGAACAAGATACTAATATTCATTAAACTCGTATTGTCATACTTTGTTTTATAAAATAAATATACTAATGTATTTTTTTTTAATTAATTCGAAGTGAAAATTTTAGTAACAGCCTTAAATAGATATATAATATCTCGACGTCGTTCATCGTTCTTGAGATTGTTGTGATACCAGTCTGAGCTTAGACGAAGAACACCTTAATGCATTTTTAAATAAATAAATGAAATTGTAATAAGGCTTAATATGGAAGACCTATAATTAAAAAAATAATAACTTAAATCCATAATATATTACGAAGTCATTTATGCTTTATTATTAAAAAAAAATCAATTAAACTTGTAGTCTACTGTACTGCAGTCTCTACTGTAGTTTAACTAATACAGTGAATAATGTGATTATTTGAGACAATCAATAATATAATTTATAATAAAGATCAAAAATATTATACTAATATTATTAATAAATATTGTTAAATTAATGACGTCATTATAATATACTTTATATATGTCATGAATATTTTGTTCATATGTTATTTTAACTATAATTTTTTTCATTAAATTCGTTTCAACAATCGTAATGTTCAAGTTAGCTTGATCTTTTTGACAGACGGGCTAGTGATGAGAAACAGAAAATATAACATATATGTTAGCATATTTATTTTAATGTGATCATATTTTATTATTTTTATGTATTAAATTATCAGAAGAAATAATTCGATTTAAATAATTGTTACATCTTACGTTAATTATCAACATCCGGTTTTGACTAATTTGTATTTTAAAATAGATTAAACCGGATGTTGCTACAGTGGAAGGAGGGGCGTGTAAGCGTTTAATGGTAGGGGTAAGCCTATAATTTGGCATTCTTACTTTGATTGTCACCATGGAAGGATCGAGCAAATAATTAATTTTGTATGAGTATTGATTGTGAAACAATCTAGGATAAATAAACCATTGATTGTGAGGAAAGTTTTTGTTTTATTCCAACATATATAACAGTCGATGGAACGATAGAATGCGTAATTCAAATTAGAATTCAATTTTTTCTAACTTATTTTTTCTAAAAAGAGTTATAACAGCTAAAGAGAACCCCAACCACTAGCCAAAGAGACCCCAACCAAAAGGACCCCCGTTCGTAAAAATAACTTAACAATGATCTTTAATAAGGATTTTTTAATCGATATTTGCAGCAGTTACTGCCTGTTATTGGCGTCCCTACCGTCCGACCGATGTAACATTGTACAAACGTCTATTATTTTCGGTATCTCTATTTAAATTTACCTTTGAAGCAATAATATATAAAAGAAAAAGTCTTAAAATTAAGAAAATAATATGTTCGTCATTGCAAAGTTATGTCGATCATAAAAAATTACATCTGTCAAAAAGATCAAGCTATCTTTAACATGGTATAAACTGTCACTATACGAAATCACGTCAAGAGGAAACCCTGATTACACTAGATAAAAATAAGTTTCTGAATGTGAGTGTGTTAACAGTTGCCATATAACGAACCTTGAGGCACAGATATTTTGTAAGACTTAATGCGTCTTTTAAGGTACCTTGTGATTACTAAGCGAGACATTTTTCCTTCTACAGAATTTGCGTTACTAGTCTTATTTTAAAAAGACATACTAGCAGCTTTCGTATTGCTATGCAACTCAGTCAATAATAAATAACCATTTTATTTATAAGTACTTTTGTATTATGACTTATATCATCTTTATAAATATAAATGTAATGTACGTGTGTATGTAATTGAACTCCTCCCAAATGATTGGACCGATTTCGACAAACTTTTTTGAGCGTATTTGAATGGATGGTTTTGACTAAAACCAGTAGCTTCATTTGAAAATAAATAAAATACTTGTTTCATTCTGAACTGGGGACGGGCAGCACCATAACAATTTATGTTTTAATAAGTTCTTATATACGTAACATCCTGACTTATGTCTCTACTCGTGTCAAGATATCTCTAAAAAAGAATTTACTTGATGACAATTAAAGGTTAATAAAACTTCCATTCTCTTCACAGTACATAATTATTTTATAATTTTTTTATGCTTCTAAATTATAATTACATATAACTATTAAAATAAATATTTAATTTTATGACCAAATTAAAAGAATTAAATTAATTAGCTAGTTTTATGTGTCTATTTATGAATTATTTTATTATACTAGTGTCAGTCAGTATTCAACTATCCGAAACAATCGGAAAATCCGAAATAATTTTTCGTATCCATAACCGTATCAGTGAACGGTTAATATTATTTATATATCCGTATATATCAGGCATGTTGGATGACGAGTTTAATAAATCCATCATCCAACATGCCTGATATGATATACACTGTAAATAATCTTGTCATATGTAGTTTAGTTGATAATTCTAATAAAATAAATAATTCCATAACAGAATAAGGACGCAAGATGCACTTTACATAAATTGAGCCTTTAAAGTAAGATAAAGCGGAAATGGTGGATCGATGGAAGGGGTATCAAATGACTGCGTTATCTCATAATAGAGTTCTGACATTAGATTAAAGACAGGGTGAATGTAATGGCTGAAATGAATCAGCTAAGTTACTTAGTTCTTGGATAGTTCCTGAACTGATATTTGTAGTAAAAAAAAAACAACAAAAATACACTTTTGATGAATATAACGTGGAAATTATATTCGTGAAACGTGTTTCTGGTTTCAGATTCAAAATAGGGGATTTTGAATGCTTATCGGCAAAATAATTATTGTTTTGGAATTAAATCAATAATTAACCATTCATAGATGTATCGATAAATATTAATGATAAAAACATTATACTTTTGTTTGCTCTCATTTAAAACAAAAAAATATACTCTATCAGTAAAAACGCTTATATCTTTTTAATTAAAAAAATATATTTGAAAAAAATAATGTTTTTTTTAAGTGTTGTCAGAAAACTATCGCCTAGTAATAAGCTACCGAGCAGAGCACTTGAAATGAAAAGAAGTGCAAAGTTGTTAAAGTTACAAAGTAAAGTGTACAAGTATATCTGGAAGAGGTATAGAAAGAACCAATCTCATTTCACGAACTTACTCGCGCCAGCACCGCCAGTGGAATTAGCTTCTAGATAAACTCCTCTAGTGTCTGCTGCATTAATTATTTGACTGAAAAACTTAGTTGTAGAAAAGTTGCCGGATAAAAAGTTATAACATAACGTTGTCTAGTTTAGTAGGGCTAGCGAATGCGGCTGGAGCTTCCAAGGTCAAGAATTTGAGAGATGTCTAGTGGCATACAAGACGTTATTAATTTCTAGTAAAACATTCTTAGTAGCAGCCCGAAATTAATAGTTTTGTAACAATCCCGCGCCCATTACCGTCCTTTCGAGGGCCCCTTATTATTAAGGGTTATTATTATTAACACTATATACACTTTTTTCGTGATGTTATTGGCAGTGCGGCGCAAATTGAGGGCAAGGTAAGGGCCCAACAGGGCCACCTTGGGCTTCAAAATGGGGTAAAATGGCCAGTGCAAATTTACTTTCATATATTAGTTTAACACTTGGAATCGAAAACCATCTTACAAATAAGAAACATTATTGAATTAATTACCATTGCAATATAAGAAATACACGTTACAAAAATACAATTTAAAAAAAATGCTTATGTTCTATATGGAATATTATATTATTATTATTACTGTTTTATTATATATTCTAATTTATCTAAATTCACCTCTTTTTAGTTGTTTTTTTTTTGTTATTTTAATGTAAGAAGATACGAATTTATTTCGACGATATGGTTAAGGATAATTCACGAAAAATTGCACTTGATACGGGTTAGAGTCCACTCGCTGTTGATTTAAGGCCGTGTACGTGATACTGAGAAAGTCAAGCATACATGCTAAAGTGAATCTTATAGTAATGTGATAAAGGGTACTATCCTATAATAAAATTAATTCAATAAGAAAACCATTTGTTTTATTATCCGACTGTGGCTCAGACAATGATGCTAATGCTAATATCCCTTAACATTGTATAACACTTTAATCAAACTAGAATGTCTGATGCAAAAAGCTATGGGAATCTATTGCACGATATTCCCAAAAAAAACACATGATGAGATTTAGAGCACCATGCGTTCCAAACAGCTACGTAGGTATTTGATTCGAACGTAAACAACATGTGGTCGCGTTCCTCACTAGTGAAGGAACGAGAGAGAAGTATCTCGTTTTAAAACAAACAATAAGAGTGAAAAAGAAAGAAGACGCAAAGAATGCGTCAAAAATGTATTGAATCTGTCTGCCTTTATGCCTGTAGTTACACTTCCCCGCTTAACCTTCAAGCCAGTATATAACAATACTAAATATAATAAGATAAGTAAGAGGTACATAACCATAGGGGCTTAGACCGAGCTCTGTCCCTAAGAAATTTCAGTTTGTAACGATTTCACTATTAAACAATTTACGACATTTGGTATTATCAAGCTTGAACCTCAAGTAAGGACACGGTTTCCAGTCGATAAAGTTGAGGGCATATATATATAAAAGTTCTTTAAATTTAAAGTTGGAAATGTGCAAAAGTATTTAGGCCACCTACAAAAAGTACCCAATAGATTTGGCGGATTTTTATTTTTCGTTGATTAAAATTTATCATACATAAAATAATAGAAAGATATTTATGAAAGCAATAAAGATCTTACTAAAAAGTCTTTACATCTTTCTATTTCTCGCAGTATATTATCATGCGAGAGTCGAATCCGCCCACAGTCGGTGCCATGTATCACGCCAGATGCTTCTGATTCTGTGATAAAGGTTTAAAGAAGATCTACCGTGTGAACTGTATATAAAATAGATCGGATTGAATCCTATTTTAATACAAATACCGTCTTATATTTCGTGTTTTTATGTAATGTGTTTATTTTATTCACTTTATAGAGCGGTAATTCCAAGGGTGGAGTTGCCTATAGATCGATTAAATTCAGGCTTTTGAGGGCGGCAAATCTTGGTTAGTTTTTAGTATTCGCGCTCCACACACTCTTTTATTTTAAACAAATACTTTAATGAGTAAAAATACGATAATGTGTCCACAGCACCTTGCAAAAAAATAATGGTGAGACCTATTATTATAAGTTTTAAGGGCTTCCATTGTTTATGGTATCGGTAGGAGGACGTACAAATAGGGCACCTGATGATAAGTGGTCACTAATACCCATAGACATTGGCACCGTAAAAAAATAACCAATTCTTACATATCATACCATACCTTGACCTTGAGAACCTTGAGAACTATGATGTTATGCCTCGTGTGCCTGTAGTTACACTGGCTCACTCACCTTTCATACAGGAACATAACAATACTAAGTATTGCTGCTTGGTGGCTTAATATATGATGAAAGGGTGGTACCCAAACGGGCTTGCTCAAAGCCTTACTACTAAGTACGGCCTAGAGTAACCTAGATATCAGATCTTCCCCTAGAAAGCTAAGTATACATCTGCAAATTCTAAATTGTGCTCTTAACAATGAATTTTGCTCATATAAATCAAGGTAGAAGGAAGCTGTCAAGTTTGACAAAGGCTTCGTTAAACGTCAACGTGACCTACATATAATATATTCATAATATATTTATTGATATTTTTTTAACTTAGAAACAGCAGTAATGTGGTGGAATAAGGCCCATATTTAGTTTTAATTTTTTGTAATCAGTAGGAGCAAACTACAAGCGACAATGTGTGTGTGACCTAATGTGAACCAGCTTCAGAGCTGAAATCAGACAACTGTATTTAAATAGCCGAGTAATAATGATATCGTTATCATAATTACTCAGCAATAAAATTTAATATTTATTATATAAAATAAATTACACGATGAAAAATATTAATATTAAATTATTCAATAAGTATAGAGTAACTTCAAGTACGATACAACAGTGTAGTAGAGTAGTTCGCAACGGAACAAAGAGAAACAGAAGTTCAAGGCAAATAATTTAAGCTTTCTGCAAACTAACACTTTTGTGACTATAACTCGAAAACTCGTCATAATAAGGGATTGCGCAATATTAAGACATGGACTGCACTATATGTGGAGACACAAATAAAAAAATATAAAAAATGACAACTCAAAAAATATTTAACTTTGAACTACATTATATTAAAATCGATGAAATGTAATGTAACATTCCAAAATGGTAGTTTATAATAAACTTACTGCCCGTCTTATTAACCTTTCCCATTACTTCGTAAAGCTTAAAAATAAAATATTTTATATTATTTTTTTGTTAATAACAAACTCACTCAATACGCACACATAAATCATTCCAAATGTTTGGAATTTCAGTGACACGTACAGAAGAATTCTATAATAATTACTGATCACGCATAACAGTCAGCTTTTGCGTCTTCAAATCTTACAATCTTACAGAGTGTGTTAACTGTATTATAAAAATACTGTGGACCAGAACCACCTCGTTAGTTAAGTGGATAGTCTTTTCTGTTGTAGATCATGAGATCCTGAGTTCGAATCAGTCAGTTGGTCCGGAAAGTAATAATTGGGTTTTTCTATCATATTCTTCACTATTCTATAATAACAACTAATACTCTCTTAGCTCGTATAAAGACTTGTATATTAATACACCTCCTTCTTCTGGCATTAGGTTACCTGTGTTTTTGCAAACAATTATATACCGTAAGATCTCCTGCTCAAGTGGCTTTTTTCCTTTAAATATCTCCGAAATAGGTCTTCATCGTACGCGACTCTTATAGTAACTATTACCTTTAGCCGTCAAATTGGATCTTACCTGAAACAATGAAATTGAATTGATTGACTTTAGATAAAATCGTACACGGTTTGTTTCAAAAATCAAGCTATCTTTTCCATTTTCAGGTTTATATCAGATTAGAATGAAAAATAATATTTTATGTTCAAAGTTATAAAGTATTATCTGCGTATTGTGTGTGTATTTATTCCGTAACGGTCCTGAAGGGCGCGCTATAATCGTAACATAACGAGAGATCTACGACACAACTCTCGACTGCCGTAACATTGTTTTTTATATGAAGTTCACTTGTTATTTATAATAAAAATAAAAAATAACTATCTAATATAACCACTTCGGACCTTCGATATTAACTGCAAATAATTAAGAATTATTATTGAAATTGATATTATTATAACACAAAAAAATTTAACGACTTTTAGTATCAAATTATTAGTTTTTTATTACAAAGACTTCTACTATATTTCTAAAATGATAATGTAATTTATTAAATAATTGCTTTGGAAACCGCATGTCAACCCAAATGGATCAATCAAACATATTAAGGTCGTTTTGTCTTAAAATCAAATCTAAATAATAATAAATAAATATTGGACAAAGTCACATACATTACTCTGATCCCAATGTAAGTAGCTAAAGCACTTGTGTTATGGAATATCAGAAGTAACGACGGTACCACAAACACCCAGACCCGAGACAACATAGAAAACTAATGAACCGTTTCTACATCGACTTGGCCGGGAATCGGACCCGGGACCTCGGAGTGGCGTACCCATGAAAACCGGTGTACACACTACTCGACCACGGAGGTCGTCACAATAAATTTATGTAAGAATATTTTGTTTATATTATACAATACCTATCCGTCCTTATACGTGCAGAATAAAGGTGATATAAAACGTTTCAACACAATCGGATGAAGGTTTAGGGACGCACACAATAAAAGTATGCAATGTAAAAAAATATTCACTAATATCTATCTAATTGGGGTATTTAAAGTGGCCAAATAAGACTTTGAACACAAAATACTCACTTAAATACAGATCAGAGTTACCCTGTGTCGTCTTTCAATAGACATTTTCTCTAAGCGATAAGAAATACTTATTGTTCGATATGAGGTACTGTTATGAATTCTATGCGTGAGTAGAAAGTGAAAAAAATGTTACCTACTATAAATTCTGCTTTTAGTATAACATTCCATGTACTTTATTGTACTGCTTATCTCTTTCGGGAAATAACAATTCGAAATTTGAAATTAAATGGTGCAACCTCATTTCAAATTTACCCTCACATGCAACTCTAACGTTCACGTACACGAACCCATTCAAATAGTCATTACAAAGCATTTGTTTCATGTATATTAATGAGTAACCATAGTAAGTTATTTTTTTAATAAACAAAGCTGCTAAGTGGGGCAACTGATCGTAAAAAGGCACCACCACCAACATTTTTTTTTATGGCATTGGTTGGCGGACGAGCATATGGGCCACCTGATGATAAGTGGTCACCACCGCCCATAGACAAAGGCGCTGTAAAAAATATTAACCATTCCTTACATCACCTATGCGCCACCAACCTTGGGCACTAAGATGTTATGTCCCTTGTGCCTGTGATTACACTGGCTCACTCACCCTTCTAACCGGAACACAACAATACAGTGTACTGTTATTTGGCGGTAGAATATCTGATGAGTGGGTGGTACCTACCCAGACGGGCTTGCACAAAGCCCTACCACCAATTAAACATCTCTTAGTCATCGTTGCTCAACAATATGTTTTTTGTAAATAGATGTGATGTGTTGATATCAGCGCAATCCAAACACTCCATTCAAAACCTGCATCTGTTCTTTACTTCCTGAAGTAGACTCGTATTTATCAAAATATATAAGTCATCAAAAACAAAGTAGGCCATGCAAACGGTCTCGCGAGAAATTAAAGTTACTTGTTGAAAGCTCCTCAAAAGGCGCTTAAAAGATTTCCTTTACTTGAGTATTTTACATTATTACCATTATTAAAACAAACGTAAGTATCCGAAGACAACAAAGAAGATTTATTTGTGTGTTCAATTGTGTCTATAGTTCATTTCATATATCAAATAATTACTACAAATATTAATTGATTACTAATGTGATGATTATGTGGACACATCTGCCAGTGAAAGTTATATGCTTTTGTACATATCTAAATATATTAGCTCACTGTCCTCCCTCCCGCGGGACTTATCTAACATTCAGGTAAAAACGTTTAAATCCTATAGGTTACTACATGAATTCAATAAAATACAACCGAAATTTTGCAATATTATATGGGGTATGATACTATTATTAGGCTGTGAATTTCGTCAAAGTAATGGCACCTACACACATATCTAATGGGTGCACTTATGCATCAAAAAGGGGCACATGCAATATAAATATGGATAAATACATACAATAATAGTTAGACGAATATTCAAGCGAACGGTAAGAAATAATAATTACTCCTTATATTGCCAATGCGCCCAAACCTTGCAAGCTGTTGTTACTTCCCTTGTGCCTTTAGTTATAGTAGTTAGTCCCCTTCAAACAGAACAAAACAATACTGATGAATATCTGATGAGTGTTTGACACCTACTCAGAGAGGATTGCACAAAGGTAAGATCAATTTACTAAGATCAACACAAGCATCAAAATAGTACCGTATTTTTAACATAATTTCACGCTTTCCGTCACAAGAACACATTTATATTTAATCATACGGCAAGCGATTGCTGATATCAGAAATTTATTATTCAATTACCAATCTTCTAGTCCATCGAAATATCAATAAACCATTAGTCCAACTACTCAGTCATCGTCCGCTAAACACATTCTACCATTCACTCAACCGCCTACCCTTGTAGATGAGAATGGATGAATAGATTATGCACCCATTCTCGCATTTAATCTATCACCCGCCACAACCTTCTATATGTGTATAATTGAAAATTAATAGCTAAAAGAGTTAATTGAAAAAAAAAGAAGAAAAACAAAGTCAGTGTGGGCCACGTCTTCCAAGAAGACGACGAGCACGAAGTCCAGCGAAGATGCTGATGTTCAGTAAAAATATAAAATATAAAAATGACAAAATTTATAAAAGTAAAATGTAAAAAAAGCACGAGCAACTGTGAGCCCGTGGATGTTGTAAATTAATCAAAAAAAAAGTAAAATAAAGAAAAATAGTAATAGTTAATTCAATTGAAACAAAAACTATATAAAATAAAATGTAGCGAACGAATGTCCATGATAAAACTATAACCAGCACCATACCATTCCATGTTCCGTTGCAATCTTTATAGTCGTAAGTTTTTATTTTTACACTTTTTTACTAAAATATGAATTTTTAAGTCAATGAAATAGCCTTACATACTATTTAACCTACAATCAGTGTTGTGTTCCAGAATTAATCACAAACTGTATTTGGTGGCTGAGCAATGCAAAGATGAAAGTTGAAAATCCCTCTCCTGAATAATTTGTCAAAAAATTTTTGTCATACGACTTAATGCGTGGGAGGTGTCAGAAATATTGACGAATCCATACGTTTTAATCCGATGGGAAGACAAATTCGATACGACCGGAAAGAGTTTGGGCACGGGACCAAAGTATTCAAGTGTCTCGGAGACAGGAGTACTCACACTTCGAACTTAAAAACCCAATACCTTTTTTTCAAGGGGTTGTAACCTCGGGTTTGAGCCCAGGACCACTAAAATAACCGAAGCAGGCGAGTCAATTAAAGCAAATATAAACCCTAGCCTAACCAAATATAAATAATTAGAATATTAAAACAAAAAAAAAATAGAACTACACTAAACTTTGAACTAGACTCAAAAATTTTAACCTTATTTTTTGACATATCTATGTTTTTGCATTAGTGTAAAGACTAATCACTGATTTTATGGTCTGTTTTCTGGGTAAGCATACTTTAAACCTACTTTATTATATTTTTCTGTGCATGTCATGCTAAACCCTGTATACAACCAGAATCACAATCTTCAGAAATGAAGGAACAATCAGAAAGAGAATCAGGTTAAATATTTACTTACGAGTCAATAATTAACAGACTACCGAGTCTTAAACTGGCTAAAACTACCAGGTTACGAACCAAATATATGAGACCTTAGCAAAACTCGTTAGCTCAGAGTGACTTGTACGATGTGCACATTTACTCGTACTACATCTGATGTTTCGCTGTATCAGCCGTCTGCATAATTACTTAGCCGAGCTTCTGTCACTGTCTGATAACAAATTTGACATTTTGCACACATATCACTGAGCTCTTTTGCAAACTAGTTTCACTTACAGATTCATTATTATTTTAACATTTTCACTTGCGTTAACGTCGTAATAAATTTAACTTTTAAAGTTTTAATTATATTTGACAACGGGAAACATTTAAATCGAATTAAATTAAATTTAAAATAAAATGTCTTTAAAATGAAAATCTTACGAATACAAATGAATATAACACAAGAGGAAGACCAAAATAAAGAAAATGGAGGGACTGTGTTGAAGATGACATATGAAGAGGCCCCTCTTGTGACCCAGGATGTGACTTATAGTAGTAGAGAGAGAGTTGAGTATAAAAGAAAAAGAAGTACACTATGCTTATTTTAAATAAAAGTATAGAGCAAACAAATCGTAATAAATACCAGTATATATGTTTAAATCGTGAAAATAATGAGTAAGTAATATTTATTTATATATTAATAGAATTTACAAAGCACAATAATAAGAACATAAAATAAGAAAAAATGGTAATACTCCAAAAGCTCGCAAATACATTACACTATTAATCTTAAGTTATTGTCCTTGGACACTATATTAATATTTTAGAAACAAAATTGTTACAAACCAATTCTATGACAATCAAAAAAATCATTTTAATCTGTTTATGATTTTTTTTTTATTTACTGTTGAATACGTCAATATGACGGTCAATCAGATAATATTGACTAATATCCATTTAAAATTCAATAAAACGTTAAGGTGGAGCATTTTATTTATTATTTAAAATAAAAAGTTTTACATTTGCTAAGTGATTGTTGATTCTCTGAATGGTGTTCGGTAACAAACATAGTTTGTCATGCAAGCACTGTGCAATCTTAGAGTGTATCTTAACAATAGTAGCGAAGAAACTTGTAAGTCCTTTCTATACAGACTGGTTAGGTAGAACAAACACATGTAATAAACTACACGACAATACCGGTAGTCGTTGAAACGTGAAATGCTATATTTGCTGATTTTGAAATGAAATCTATCAAGAAACTGCTGCGTTTATACATTTTCTATTCGATAGATTTATATACGTTTTCGCAATCGCTTATTTTATGGACGTATTTTTATGTCATATAAGATGTTTAGTAAAATAAAAACACGGTCGCCCGGTACGAGATTAATTCTTGCCTGATATAATAACTTATCAAGCGGAAAAAAAACACAATTTAGATGCTATAGCCATTTTATATGGACTCGTATAAAATATTACAAATGTGAATGTAACTCTGTCTGTTACGCTTTTAAGATTAAACCACTGAATCGAGTATAAAAAAATTTGGTATAAAGCAAGCTTGAACACCAAGGGAGGACACATCCTTGGTGTTCAAGCAATAATAATAAAACCTACGGCAGAACAACCCCCCCCCCCTCTAACACGAGTAAAAAGGCGCGGGCGAAGACTAGTTACTATATTACAAAGTCGGATATATTAATGTATCAACGTATGCTTTATGTATATAAACTTGTATAGAATGGATTTTTCAAACACAAAAAGATAGAGTTGAAGATAATGATGTGAATATAGTCACAAGAAATATCCAGTGTTAGAAAAAGATAAACATATTTTATGCTACGGATGTATTTTTAAACTCCATTAGTGTACACGAAGAATTTTCTGAGCTCTACTATTGAAAGAGATCTTGACCCACATCGTCAATTGTTAATTTCGTTCCACCCAAGATCAGTCGAGTGCCTACGATCGACGTAGAAGAATCAAAAAATATATACAACCATATCGCTCAAACTTAATTATTAATAGAATTTAGTATGATCGTTACTTTTTTTTATAACAAAGGTTGACAGGACTTGTATGTTGAACCGGAGGGTAGTTACGATAAAGCTAGCTTCAATAATTAGTTAGGATATTGACGTTTGCCCATAATTACAGTGCTGAAATATTTAACGGTACTAGTACAAGCAAATGCTAATATTTTATAAATATACTAGACGACTGTCCCGACTTCGTGTTTGTGAAAAATAATTTTATTTATTTTGTAAAAAAACATCCTGGAATGTGATCGCAGCACCATCTATTGTCCAATCTAATCTATCCAGGGAACCAATCAGTTCCATTAACATACGCTTTTACGGAAGAATTATTTATATAAAGATTATAAAATGTAATTGAACCGATATGGGTGGCCCATAACAACGCATGCATCTTAACCGATGATTGCAGGTTCAAGGCGAGGCAATCACCTGCTGTTACTAAATAGCTCCAAAATTACTTCTCAAGGGGAGAGAAGGCCTTAACCCAGCAGTAAGACATTCACCGGCTTTTTATATAAAAAAGGAATATATTCACAATACATGTACCATTAGTTATTTATTCAAATAAAATATTATCTTTCAAAAATTTTTATCTTGATGACATAATAAGATGGACGTTAAAAAGAAATAGATTTACTTGGAATTTGAGATAAGGGTCATGAAGCTGTCATTTACATCTCTAAACAAAGCGACAAATCCAATATCTCGATTTCTTATATAAAAACTAAAATTATCCTTGAATTGATAAAGTTATAAGGTAAGTTTATTTAGTGGTAGGGCTTTGTGCTAGTCCATCTGGGTAGGTACCACCCACTTATCAGATATTCTATCGTCAAACAGCAGTTCTCGGTATTGTTGTGTTCTGGCTAGAATGGTGAGTGAGCCAGTGTAACTACAGGTATATAACATCTTAGTTCCCAAGGTTGATGGAGAATTGACGTCTTCGTCTTTGGGCGATGGCGACCACTTACAATCAGGTGGCCCAATTGTTCGTCCATCTACCATTATTAAACAAAAAAAAGTTACTTATTAGTAATCAAAACCTAATACATTTGGTTACATATATTCAAAAGAATCGAAACACCATTAAATAGTTTAATAGCAATCCGTAATCATTTTATTATATTTATAACTACGAAATAAACACATTTAAATAAAATTCTTATTCCTATTCTTATATTTATAAAACCTTATGTTAGAAAAAAAACATCAACATAATAGTGTAGTCTGTAATACACCGAAAGTCAGTTACACAAACGAACGCAATTCTATGTTAAGTTACATTTTTAAATTTCCAGTTCATTTAACACGATTACAAATGTCATATTCCAACAACAATTGTAATTGCAACAAACCTAAAATGTATGATGATGCTCTTACATGTGAATCGAACCGCCTATAGTCCATAATATGCAGAGAACTGGCACCCATATCACTCATATACAAGGCATGGAGTAAATTTTATGCAAGATTTATCAACAATTAAATAAAAATATCATTTGTGACTACAATTTCACCCGTATATCATATGTGTTCATTTTAAAATCCAATAAATTAATTTCTATATTAAAATAGCTTTTGTTAAAATATATATTGAAAAAAAAATCCACAGCTAGTCAAAATCCTATTGAGGAGAAATTTAGAGCTTATTAATTGCGTGTTGACATATTTGTAGCTGAATTTTAGCCGAAACATTATAAGATAGAGTTTTCTCAAGATGTATTTCCCAACATTGAACATCAAATATGATAATGATAAACACGATTTAACTTCAAGTTAACTCAATGGTATCAACATAAAAATGAGTTTTTAAATTTTTAGTGGGTTCAAGACATGTCACGTGTCGTCGTCAAGTCACTGCGATCATCACAGTCTTTAACATTATAATTTTTAATGCAATTTCAATATTGAATTATACACGACCATTTTAGTCTTGTACGTCGCTGTTTAACGAGGTATTCGGGTTGGCTTCTAGCTCTCATACTACAATGGCGCAGTCAACTGAGCGGCAAATGATCGTCACTTTTATCTTACTTCCACACTCGGCCGCGCTCCGACATACATAACGAAGCCACTAAAGACCCTTTTTAAAGGAATATGAATATACTTAGATAAGTAATGACGTAAAATTCTTGAAATTTTTCATTTAATATATTTCGTGGGTTGTCAAGTAATGTCCAACGTACTATTCAGAATGTAATCTAAGCACATCAAATAATAATCAAAATATAACATACTAGCTACCTGTCTTTATCTCGTCCGGGTGAAAAAAAATATTACGTAAGCGTCACCTAAGTTCGTCCAATCTAATCTACTCAGGGACCTAGTCAAATACACACAAAAAAACTATACTTAACTACGATCGAAGTTCTTTGTTACTATGATAAATGTATGGTAAAATACTAACAATCCAGTCGCAAATTAAATTCGAAAAATAATCATTGTAACAATAGCTAAGATGTGAAGTTGTCTTCTTCGAGCAACTTGACACTTAATTTGCGGTTTAGCGAATAACTTCATTGTGTAGTTTCAATGTCACTCAGTGAGCGCGCGTCATAGAAATTCACTCTCACCATTTTTGCATAACGCACTATAAGAATTATAACTTCGTTTTTTTTCCGAAATGGATCCAACCGTTTAGGAGTTTAAAAACTGCAATGTTAAACATTCATTTATTCAATTCCCAATTCTAATATGTTACACTTTAATTTACGACATATTATTTTAATACACATATTACACATTACATATTACAACTACAAATCAATATACAGAACGATGACACTATTTAACATACTTTAATCGCAATTTCACAAATTATCAACACAATCACAATCCTAAAAATAACCATGTTTATATAAGGAAAAGTTATACCCAGGACCAGTTTTACTTTTATCCAAAACTCTTTATCCGATATTTCCTCCGCTAGGGCGCCGAATAAAGTGAACTCAGTATCGGTACATCACGTAAAGTAAGCTCGCTGCAGGTGTCACCTCTTGTCAAAACAGGGTAGCCAACATCCGAACTTACCGAACACATTTTTTATTATAATTTAAATGGCGACAACAAGGTTAATTTCACACGTCCAGAAGATTTATTTATGTATATAATATATAAAGACAAATTTACTAGAAATATTATATCGCTATAATATAACAATGAAGTTAAGTTATTCTTTATGAGACTCCAGACTATAAATCTCACTTATTTCTCTTTCGCGTCATTTATGTCACGAAAAAATCTACGAATGTAAACTACGGCCTTGATTTAGATTCAGATATTCCAGTTTTTCTTGAACGAAAAAATAAAACATCACAAGACTGACATTCAAACCGCACATAGACGTTTGAATTATTAAGTTCGCATGGTCTGTGAAATTTTTAAAATATAAATGAACATAATTTATATCTCTGAGTAATGTTTCTAGTGTCATGACTCTCACTACTAAATAAACCGTTAGTCAAAGTCAAAGTCAAAAATCTTTATTCAATATAGAAGTCTCACTTGCTTATTAATACCACCACCGGTTCGGAATTTAACACCTCGGACCTGAGAAGAACCGGCGAAAGAAACTCAGCGGGATAATTTTTTTTTTCCATTTTGCAAGTACAATAATAATTATATTTTAGTTATTTGAAACAGCCTGGAGGCGATCATTTCATTCCCAAGGTGTGCAGTCGACTAATAATCAGTTAAAAAAAAATACATATATATAAGCTCTAAGCATTATAATTATACATTTACTTATTTAGAGTCCCAAAATTAAAATTGAAATCGTACTTGTTATTAAAGACGATAATAAAAAACATTAATAGAAAGATATTGATGTAAATACTTGTAGTATTTATAGACATACAATTATACATTCACATGTTTTATGTGAGTTATGTTGGTTTAATGTTTTATTATCGTAATATCAGTTCAGTAATTAAAACGAAGGATATTTTCTAAGCCATATTCACCAATCGAGTACTTAAGTGCTTCAAGTAAACATTTAGTTCCGTAACGTAAAAGTGATAAAATGGTAAAAAACAAGCTATTAATATGAAATTTATAATTTTTTACAGCTTTTAAATTAGAAATATGAGGAAAACTTTAATAATAATTTTCTATTTACGTGAAGAAATATTAAGTATATAGTTTACTTAGAAGATATATACAGTCTATTTTTTAGTCTTTCGTGATTTCCTTCGGGATATTTTTAAACTACGATTACTTACAGTTACGTCATAATATTAATAGGTGTGCGTATATACAACAGTTTTATATATACGATAATATTATTTATTTAGATAGATTTATTAGCTATTCTTTAAACACGAGAGGCATAGACAAATTTATTACTTCTTTTTAAAATAATCAAATCCATCTCGGTAAGGTATTTGTTTTTTAATAAAATTATGCAAATAATTTTCGACGTTGCCATAAATAAATTATAAATATTTCTCAATTTTTATTTTAGTATTCTTTGAATTTTATACAGATTCAGGATAAATTACTAATGTAATTCCTGCTGGCTCTCTCAGCACAATCTACATTCGCTCACATAATCTGAAATGACAATTCAAGAGTAAAATTTAATTTCGATTTTCATGTGAATATGCATATCGTATTTTAATGAACACTAGTTTTAGTGTTCCGTATGAATAGATGAAAAACGTGAGAGACGACAGCGTGAAGGAATTGATCGGATAAGTTTTCCATTAGCTAGCGAGAGAGAATTTTATTCGAGTTATACTGTCGGTTTTAATCAAAAGAAATTAAGATTAAAACTTATATTAATGAAGGTTAGTTATCATTAGGAAATGGCGTTCATTTATCTTAATAACAACTAAAACCTTTTTTGCGTCGAAATAAATGAAGGCATTTGTTTGCGCATAGAATGTGAATTTGGCTGAAAGACCTGATAACTTCTAATTTGACATCTTCTTCTAAGACGTTTACTTTTTCCATAGTGGTCGTGATTACGAGTTAGTTGATAAAGAGATTTTTTACGTGACTTTTGTGGTCTACCTGGCTGGTTGGAGCTCCTGTTGGTTCCGTTGCAAGAACAATGTGTAATTTATGAGTAAGTAGCGGATAGGATTAAGAAAAGGTGTTGGAGCTTATTCCTCCCCATTGCTCCAATGTGACGAGATGAATACATACATGGCAAATTTTTACTCGACATTCATGTTTCCTCACGATGGTGCTTGCCCGGACTTGAACACGCAATCTTCAATTAAGCAACAGCTTTACAAGATGGCTACTAAACCAACGAGGCATTGAATTTGATTTATTAAATTTAGATACTTTAATCAAAGTTGTGATGTATAATTGACGGTTCAAGATAAAATACAAGACAAAAAGATACGTATACCATACACCCAAAGGCAGAAAACGTACTAAAAACACAAAGATCAATTTCAAAATACTGGGAATATCAAAACAACACAGATAGCAACATTCAAAACTTCCTCTTTAGTTTATTTGTAATAATGTTTTATGTTATGACATCACGTGAAAACTATTTTCATTTTATGTTCTTATACTTTATTGTATTGAATAAAAATATGAAGAAAAGTCAAAATATCCTTTGACCAAACAAATTAATTCTCGAACATTGTTTATAACTAGAATGAAAATAAAATAAAAACCTTAAAAAAAACCATACGGGTGACGTATAAGCACAGTACGTGAAAAGACCGGTTGACGAAAGTTTTCAATCATCGGTTATTTTACCAATAGGAAGTCGTGACGAGCAAATAAAATAAAATATTCAAACAACTTTGGAAGTGAGTTACCTCAATTACTGCACACATACAGCAGGTTTTCAAATTAATGCAGAATTGAGTCTCCGCCAATTGGGTCGCCACGATTCTTTGTTACGTTAGAGAAGATTACGTTTTAGTGAAAACGTAAATACAATCAAAATTTCATTCGTCAAGAATTGTAAGTCGAACATAATATACAACTCGATCTAATAAACTATCCATAAAAGATTAGGAACAACATGAATATATATTTTTTTGGCAAACAAAAATACTAAGTATTGTTATTTGGCAGTACAATATATGATGAGTACAATGATGATGAATATATGATGATTTAAATATATTCAACCGAGTAAATTAATATCCCGCTATCCGCAGCGAGTGCAATATGTCAAAATATTAACTTTAAAAGTTAGGATTTATTCTTCGAAAAAGAAAATTAATGTAATGTTCCTTGTAATACAATTACGCAATTGTGCAGCGGCGCTTGCCGGAGAAGTTAAACCCGCAGACGAGCGCTGTCAATACGTACAACCGATATAAATTATTTTATTTTATAATACGAGTATAAACAGTGTGTATATGTGTGTGTCTACAAATTCAAATCTACGTATTCTAGTTTATTTTATTTATTAGTTTTACTCACACATACATTTACAGAATTATTACACTTTCATCTATCAGACTCGAGGGCTAAAAACCCTCAAGAAGAAGCCAGTACATCAAGATCTGCGGCCTTATCTATCTTCTAAAGTAACCACTAATCTAAAACCAACGAAGTAACATATATAATATAATAATTTATATTGTTTTTATGTACTTCATAGTTGTTAATGCGCAAATAAGTAATAAAATTAAAATTACAGCGATTACGTTGAACGACACAAGTTTATAAGGGATTTAAATAATACACAATATTAAAAAACACTGGGATGTTTCTTTAGTCTCTTAAGAGCGTTTATAGGAATTGTCGCTTCTCAAGCTTAGGCTTTAATGAGCCTGTGTGCGTGTGATAGTTTAGTCTAGAGAATATAAAACATCATTATCCTATATATTTTTAATTCCACATAATTGAATTTTAATTGAACTGGTATAGGGAGTAAAGTAATACTTTATTATATTCAGTATAAATACTAAATATCTCATAACATCTTTTGTATTTAAATTCTTCGATCCCTTATCTTTGTTTTAAATCCCGGTGTTAAGAGCTTGGCGTAGAACGTTCCCCGTGTTAACGAGTGCTCCCGATGCAACGATGAATAAACAGCTCAGATACGATATCAAAAAATAGTTCGAGTACTGAAACAATATCATTTTAACATATTTGAAATTACTTTTACTTGTACTTTTTTATATAAATAATTTTATTAAAATTCGAAGCATTTTGTAAACACATTGTCATACTATTAATTCCTTGAAACTAAGGAAATGACTTTGAATAAATCAATGATACTTATTTTGCTTATTATGGTGTTGGAAGTTCACAAACCTTTTCTCTTATAAGAGTTAAAATGCACGATTTAATTTTTCTTACTATTCGATATATATTCTTTTATTATTCTATTCTTATTTTTAAGACAAGAATATCGTAAATTTTCAAGCAATAAACAAAAAACTAAATATTATCAAAACATTATAAATGTGTTTTATGAAACGTCATGCATGCGTATTTAGGAACGGGATGATTCTTGTTTATAATAAGATTTTGTTTATGTTGTTATGGATAAAGTTTATCATAATAAGCAGCTTTGTATTATATTTGTTATTGAAACTTGACACGGTCATTTTGACAACAACTTGTGTTGAAACCAGCAGAGCAAGAACACAAACTTCGTCTGGTATTACGTCACTAAACGAGGAGTGCGATCGCCATCTATATATTTTGATATTTATTTATTTAACCCATTTACAACTTAGCTTACTACTAATATTTACAATAAATTCATATAACAATTATTTTACATATAAAATGTAATTCTAAGTTATTAAAAATATAACGTAATGTAAATAAAGCAATGCTAATCAACTCAAGTTCGATGAATATTACCCTCCGTACTAGGTGAACTGTATGACGTATGATTATACATCAGACTAAGTGTATAGGAAATTTAATTTTATTTATTTATGTTGTAGCTATTTGCCTCAAAATTCATTTTCAAATTACAAGGCAAATATTTAGCGAATATCATGAGATAATTTGAAGTAATAAAATGTAAAACTTTACGTAGTATTATGCCAAGCGGTAAGGTCTAAATAAGGTCTAAAGCACGTAAATGTGTTTTAATTTGTTTTTATAATCCAAACTTATTCCAGTTGGTAACTAAAATTATAGACTGGTACTGTGAATAAGCTTACAGTAGTACCGTGTCAAGTAAACAGGTCTGATGGTAAATGTCATTAGACATTGGCGCTGTAAGAAATAAACCATCCAATACAAAGCCAAAGCGGGGCCAACCTTGGAACTATTGTGGTACATCTAGCTTACTTATACTCTAAAATGGAACACAACAATAAATAATGCTTGATAATAGTATATGTGATGAGTGGATTGTACCTAGCCAAACGGGCTTGCACATAAATTTAATTTAAAATAAAACCTTAAGAAAATCACGTTGAAACAATAAAGCGTGTGTTTGAAGGAATTTAACTAGCCGCAAATACCGAAGCACAGCGCAAGTGAAATTTAATCACGGCCCATTGCTTTGCACCCTTTGACCCTACGAATATATTGAATTTTACACAGACAGTCGCACCCTTAATCTATGGGTCCACAAAAGGTATTGGAATTCTAGAAAGTCATCGGTGTTATTCGTTTTATTAACAAATTTTGCTATATTTAATTGTATACATTTTTTATATAGCTACTTCAATTTAAATACGATCGTTTATATATATATTTTCGTTGTCTTTGTTATGAATTGTTTTGTGTTATTCAAAGGGATGTTCTTGGGAAATTCATAAACTGCGTTAGCAAATATATTCACATAAAATAATTAAAACAGAGAGATTCTTCTTCAAACAGAGAAGAATAAAGTACTGAACTTTTTGTTACATCTCCTTTTTTTTTAAATTCTTATTTTAGTTTTTCCACAAGCTGTTGTATCATACTTATAATTTCATTCATGTTATTTTATCGTGCTGCATAGTTTTAGTGCCATAATCTAGTTAATGACACCCCTGATGGTATATAGTCACCACCACCCATAGACATGAGCTCAGTAAGAAATATTAAACATTCCTTACATTGCCAATGCTCCACCAACCTTGGGAACTAAGATGTTATGTCCCTTGTGCCTGTAGTTGCTTTGGCTCATTCACTCTTCAAACCGGAACACAACAATTCTAAGTATTGCTGCTTGGCGGTAGAATATATGATGAGTGGGCAGTACCTACCCAGACGGGCTTGCACAAAACCCTACCACCAAATAAAAATAAAATTTCAAAGTGACATGAACCAATATACGATTCATTATTAAAAATATACTATAAAATAATTAGGCTTATTATATTGAAAATGCGCCAATAACCTTCGATTTTATGTCCTTTGTGCCTGTAGTTACACTGGCTCACTCACCTTTTAAACCGGAACACAACAATACTAAAAATTGCTGTTTGGTGATAGAATATCTGATGAGTGAATTGTACCCAGACGAGATTGCATTAAGCCTACCTACCGAGTGAGGTGGTTGATTTCTGATTATATATCATCTGGTACACTAGCATTATCAAGTATGTATATTGGTATACCTAATTTGTATATAAAGACTGAAAACTTGATTGGATTATTAACCCCGTTAACCAATCACTAAAAAAATTGCGTACTTCCTACTTATTTTAGTTAAATTGATATAAATTTACAAAAACTTTAGATATACTATTAACACTATAAATAACCGTTTCGACCAACTACATAACGAAAAGCAGCTACAGGTAAGTCTGTACGTGATGCATCTCACGTACTCGTACAATATGTTCAATTGCTGGACCGTTTCTCGTCCAGCGAAGCTATTCTGTGAGAAACAAATTTGACACTTGACTCTTTCACTCGACTCGATCGTGAAATATTAAATATCAACTTAAGGGAAAAAGTAGTGGATATTTTAATAAGTGTATTTTTTAAATTTTATAATTATTGTAGTTGACATTTCACGATCGAGTACTTTTTTTAAGTTTTATTTTAACAGAATAGCTCTAAATCGCCTAGTCAACGCAGAGCGAACGTTCGAAAACAGACGTGTCAGGCACATGACAAATTGAACTACGGATACAGTACAAACTGCTAGCAAAGCTACAGTTGTCGTGGTATTTAACGAGCGCACCCAGCGCTATAGTGACATTATCTTTTTATAAAATATTATATATTTCATGTGACTCTAGGACTGATGATTTCGGGTTCAGGCCTTGACTTATTAAATCGTGTTTGGTGGTGATGGAAAACATTGAGAAGAATAATACATATGCCGGTTACTAATCTGTCACGTGTGTAAAGATATAACAAACCAAAACTAACCAAAAATATTATAATAATATACCAATCCGCATTGGAACAGCCTCGTGGAATTTAAATATTGTGTTATTTATTTACTGGTTTTTTTTTCGTACGTATCAAAAATAGAATAGGATTTGCTTATCGAGTATTTCTTAATATCTGCTTCGTACAAATTTACATGACCATACGTCAAAATAATAGATTTCAATCATTTCGTTAGAGAAACAGTTTGATATCATCATTAAATAAAACAGTAAAATTTACTCATAATTTATAATTTTCGTCACGGCGACAAATATCGTGAGAGACCTGCCAACGTCGCAGGACATATAATAGGGCACAAGTGAGTGCACAAATACAGATACACTCGATATTCCCTCTTACTTATAACCTCAGGAGACAACAAATCCGACGCAACCGGAAAGCCTTTAGGTACAGGACCAACGGCTTTACGTGTTATGGGAGGCATAACACACTTCCAACTTCCAGAAACCGGGCTCTTACTGTGAATTATTCTATAGAAAAACCTCATAACTTTAGTGTCGGTCCAGATTTTTAACCCAGGACCTCAACATATGCGGCCTTACATCTAGGGCATCCAACGGGGCAGCAGAATATACACATTCATAGATTAGTGCTATGAATTGCTTACTCTGATTGCTTTCCATGTATTGAATAGTCTAATCGCAAACAAGTACTGAATCGTTCAATCTTTTGGAGCCGTCGACTAATTCCAACAGACGAAACACGATACTTGTTTGCATAGAGTTAGTTCCCTCAGTGTGGCAGTAAGCCGCATAAACCGAGAAATGCGCAAACCTTTCTATAGCAATGCGATGGTTTCACAAGCCGCGCTTTTAGATGCGAGTAACCGTGATACTATTCACACGCACGCGCTTAACTGCGCAAAACGATTTAAAAAAGTGATATTTGGGTTGATTCCGAATTTCAGGTAAAGAGCGAATCATTATATAAAAGTTCATTAGTTTTCTATGTTGTCTCGGGTCTGGGTGTTTGTGGTACCGTCGTTACTTCTGATTTCCATAACACAAGTGCTTTAGCTACTTACATTGGGATCAAAGTAATGTATGTGATGTTGTCCAATATTTATTTATTATTATTTATTATAAGTTACTTAGTAAAATGTTGACAATAATTAACTAACATATAACACATGACCTAAACCGATGTATCTATCGGAATGAAATTTTATAATCTTCTGAACTTATAGATTATAATCTGACGAAAAATAATGCATCAAACTTTAAGCAGTATAGCTCAAAATATTTTTAGACAGTTTACAATCTCGCGAGATATATTATAATCAAATGGTATTTACAAATTCAAATTATTTGAATATTCTAATCTATCAAATGATTTTGAAGGACTTAAGGAATTTTGAAACTCATCCCCACAATCTTCTTTTTCATTCGATCAACCATTTCATATTGCATTCGAGTTCTAAGCTTATAAGGCAAGTGTATTGTAATTAAATTGCTTAAATAAAAATACAGAATGTCAACCTGTTTGGACACAAAAACAATCACAATATTTTAACTGACATATCTATACAGACGTTTGTGCCCATACCTTTGGTGTAACTTTTCTATTGTCATTCGATTTATTTTTGAAGTACCAGTACGTTTTTATTTTGAAGCAGCAACTGCATTGAAATTCTGTTACACGATATTTTTTGCGGTCCTATCTATCTTAATAGAAATAGACAAAGATAAATCAGCTTAGTGACTATTCTCTTGTATTTGTATCTTTGTGTATTATTAAGTGGCAGTCTGGCAAATGCGGCTAATCTGATGGCAATTGATTATAATAGACCGTAAACATTGGCATTGTAAGAAATATTAACCATCCCTTAACATCGCCAATGCGATACCAACCTTGAGAACTCAAGTGTTATGACCCTTGTGTCTTTAGTTATATTGGCTCACTCATTATTTAAATCCGAACTGAATAATACTAGTTAGGTATTGTTGCTTGGCTATGGATACTATATGATGATAGGGTGGACCAAAGACCTACCACCAAGTATAATTTATTTTTATATGTAGCTTTGGCGAGATTTGTACTATTAATTAAATAATTATTAAAAAATGATATTCAAAGTTATCGTAAATAGTTTTTAAAGTAATCAACTATTTATTTAATTCCTAAAATATATTCCAAAATTATGTTATGTTTTTGACATATAGTTATCTAAATATATATATATTTTTGTGCATATAAAAATACAAAAAAAATATATTCAATTTTAACATAGAAAAATTGGTCATACGTTATTTACTTTTAACGTAACTGATTTAAAATAAAAAAAAAAACATAGTTAAAACTGCAGCATCAAATCTATGTATATAAAAGAGTCTACATATAAATTGTTTATTTCTAGAGTATAGCGACGCGAGACCTCATATATTATTTAATTTAAATTCTTATTCTAAACTACTTTGTTGCCACAACCTAACCCTGGTGCTGCCACCATCGTACTAATTGTATTGTGTTGCTCCAAACAACGTAAATTGCGTGTTTATTTTTTAAATACTACCCATAAGATCGAAGATCGTAAGAACCTAGGAACAAACTCCATCTACGGTCAATTAAATAGGTTGTGCTCTCGAGCAGTTCAGTAGCAGCTCGTAATCTAGATGTTTGTAGTATTTATACTTCCGTGCCTAAAAAAGCATGACATACATTTCAAGTTCAAGCAACCGTCTATAAAATATTATAGTAACGCTTTAATAATATATACAGATAATTAATTTTAATTCCTAGGTATTCACTTTGTATTGAGCTTTATATTAATTATTTTTTTTTATTATTTTAATAATAAAGATATACATCACACATCCTATTTAGTTTCGATTATATAAGCTATTTTATTTGCTTCTGTACAGAATAGAAGTTATTATTGAGCTATTATTCTTAGTAAATGTCTTTATTTTAATGCTAACCATTACTGCAAACTGTTACATGAATATGCCTCTCAATTCTGTTATAGCCTGTTCAAGTTAGCTTGATCTATTTGACAGACGGGCTAGTGATGAGAAACAGAAAATATAACATATGTAACAGTCGATGGAACGATGGAATGCGTAATTCAAATTAGAATACAATTTTTTTCAACTCCACGGAATTTGCTGTCTTAATTAGCCAACTACCAGAAACAAAAGGGCAAATAAATGCGCCACATCTACTATAATAAAACCTATACTATAAAAACATGTTCAATATAATGTGGTATGAACCTAGATTAAGTTTATCGACATGTTACAAAACCGTTACCCATCAGGCAGTTATCGAACAAGTTCTAGCAACATTACACATAACTGGCTACTTATTGTCATCGATAGCGGTATTAACATTGTTCCGGAAGCAATATTGATATGAAGTTCGAAACAAAAAAAAAACGACTTACATTTATAAATAACAAGAGATGGCCAGAACACATGAGTACTAATATTATAGAGGTATTCATTTTTGTTTGTATGTAGGGGATTATCTCCGGAATTATAGATCCAAATCATTTTTTTTCATACATTACTTCTGAGTGCAATAGGATATAAATTATATTTATATCATATTATCCCCCCCTTCACCCTTCACTAGTTAATCTTAATTTAAGAAAAAGCATATGAATCATCTCTTCAACGGTGATAGAAGACGTTGTTAACAAGCTTGCGTGTGTCCGCATAAAATTTTACTACATCTGTATCTTAGACTCCTTGAAGAAGAAATGTTCTACTAATCCATAAAAAATAATGAAATTCAAAAACTTCCAAAAACAAAAGATAATTGCTGAAAATTGAAACGTTAACAAGCTGTGACTTTTTTAACAAGCATTTTTAATAGGAAGTACGAATAGCTTTACGATCAATTTCAGACATGAAAAAACAGATGTTTTATTGCATCTGCGTGTTCGAACAAATAATATAAAATTCTTCAAAATAAACTCAGCACGTGCTAAATTTACAGTCAAAGTTAAAGAAATAATATTACAAGTAAGACATGCTTAGTATCTTTAATGTAATGTGCAATATATCTATATTTAAAATGAAATAAAAATGTGAATTAAGTGTAATAAAGTTAATATATATTTTTATTATAGTATAAATTATATGTTAATGAACAAAAAAAAAATACAATCTCGACAGTCTTTTAGTGCATTTAATTTGTTTTTATTAATTATTTATTGATTCAGGATTCACGCAAAAACTACTACTTATCTATTTGTTATCAAAATTTTGTAGTGTTAGTTCAAATATAAGCTACGTAGTATATCCATAGATAGACGAAGCAAAAATAAATCAAGACACAAAAAGCGGCTAAAAACAGTAAATCTTAGAATTTTTTAAAGTACCAGGACAACATAAATAGAAGAAGACATTCTATAACTCTTGTGTGAGAGAATATGTTATAAGTACCAGGACGCATGGTACATAGCTGACGACATTCAATAACTCGCGGGCACGAATTTGACACATTACCCGCAGCCGTTACGTCGAGCGTTATCAACTTGATTTGACGATAATATGAGAAAATCGCAATACATTTTTTTGCTAACGATAATGGACATCTTATAAAAGGATTTCCGTCTCAATTTTCATAGATTTTCTTGTTTCTTTTATACAAAAATCAGGAAAAGATGGGAACGCGTCATGTCTTGCCGTGTTACATAATGTTATATTTAGTTTAAGTAACTTTGTTTTCACAACAATTAAGCTCATTTTCATAATAAGCGTGAAATTTCCGTATAATACATACATACAATATATATGTATAGTAATTATATTAACATTAGTCCAAGGAGGCTTGAATTTGAACCTTTAAGAGGAAGCACGGGTTGTATTTTTTTATTTGTTTATTGATATGATGGTTACAATTCTAATTTATCTCCTTCTTTTAAAAAGCAAAGCTAGCGAGATACGGCGAATCCTTACGAATTCTATTCTTGAAATTATCATTTTATTTTCTTTCATAATTTCAACTCTTGATTTCTTAAATTTGACTATTAAATATTGATCGAGTCATTACTGACATTTTAAACAAAAACAGTTCATTTTCAGATTCTTTAATTAATCACGTAGAACGTTTGAATGTCCATATATTCTAATGTCAAGGCATGTCTGAATTATACCAGCATTGATATTACGATAGAGTTCCACGTAGATTTCGCCTTGTATTACTATTGTATAGGCAAATAATATGCAATACAGTAATATGATATCCTACCGCATGTATTTGTTTGTTTGACCAACCGCTGCTCCGCTTCGAAACCAAATATTTATATGTATGGAAGCTGATTTATTCATCTAATCATATTAGAATACAGTAAAATGTTTTAATTTTCTATATGTGAAGAGATTTATCTATGCTATTATAAATGCGAAATTAACACTGTTTGTCTATTGCTCTTTCACGGTCAAACCACTGCACCGAATCTGAATTCCAAAGTTTAATTCGAAGGAATGACAAAGGCTACTTTTATACCTAACACGTGATAACTAACCCTTAAAACGAAAACAAAGCGTTGGGCGTCACCTTGTTTAGCATAAAATGCGCATGACTCAAATTTGTGTTTATATTTTGTCAGTCTTAATCATTGCTAATCGTGATTTAACGATTTAACTCGTGATTCAAATTCTGGATTTCTTTTAATAGGCCTCGAAAGAAGAATTTTAAAATAACAATACACTATGTCAATAGTTTTAAATATTAACTAAACGGAAAGAAGAAATAGCAAAAACTTACACATTCTCCAACATTGTTTAAAAAAATAATGTTATTACTATTATTTATATTAATTTTACATTAAGTGTTAGAATTATTATTATTAATTAAAATTACAGCCTAAAATATAATATAATCGACACTATTCATTGTCTAAAACAAACTAAGTTTTACTAAAACGAAAACATAAAAACTTGTACCGTTTTTTAGAAATTAAAATTTTGGGTTTATTAATTTTTATTAAGGTTTATATACTTCAGTGGGGTGTTTGTAAATAATAAGCGAATACTGTGTACAAAAGAATATTAAATATAAATATGATTACAAGTTATGTGCGACACATCGAGCAGGTGAACTATTGTAATGGCGCTCATGATAAGAGACTTCGCTGTGAGAGAATGCGAACATCGATCAATAAATATTTACCATTAAGAATATTTATGATACAAAGGTATGTGTAATTTTATTACCAGTACACTTCCAGATAATATATTTAGAATTCAAAATTGTTTCACTGTAACGACCCTTAAATTATCCCAGTCATTTTATTTGAGATTGCCGAGTGACAAGACGTGAATTTTATGACGTGATTGTCAGTTCAAGCCCGGTACAGGCACTGCTGAATGCATACTTAACTTGTGTTCATAATTCATCTCGTGCTCAGCGGTGAAGAAAAATATCGTGAGGAAACCTGCACATAGCGGATTCGAATTGTAATTACCACATTCTCCAGCTTCAAATCTCCTCCTCAAACAAGAGAGGAGTGGAAAAGTTGAGAGAACTGGCTATTTTATTTTACCTAGTATTATAATCGTTATATGTCATTTTAAGTATATTATGATTTATAAATGTACCGGGATGGGCAATAAATAGAAAGTGTTTATATTATTGATGAGTTCAATTTGTATCTTTAATTTATCTCTTGATAAAAACCACTTGAGTAAACCTGCATATGAGCAGCGTGTTGAACGAAATAAGGTCCAAACCTTTCCATTATGGAGATTTTAAGGTTATTACTTAATTTTATTTAAATTCATAATTATCAAGCTAAAACATTGTGATGTTTAATTACACGGGCAATGATCGTATATAATTCCATTGATATTAACTGAATTATGCTCCCTTTATATTGGATAAACATCGTAAATTTTGTTCTACGGGAGGATAATTAATATATTTGAAAATTCAATTATAGAATACATTGCAATCTCTTTTAAGTGATAAAATATTACGATCAAATAAATATATAAAGTGTATACCTACTAATTGTGTGTAAATAAATAATTATTTACAGTGTTTTGTTTTTGTTTATGTTATTCACTTAAAGACAAACAACGATTTAATTATTATTATATAAAATAAATTCAATGTATTTTACTTAAATTAAAGTCATGACGAATCTAAAGCACATTTAAACCAATATTGCTTTTACGTTTTCTAACTGTGGTAAATCCACCAGTGGTCACGACCCAGTCGGAACGTCACAGTAGCATGCGCAAGCGATCCCGCGATGCGCCCCTGAAAAGGAGTGGGTAGCGCTGATTTCTTTCTTTCTTAGGTCTCCATATCCCCTGGTCCCTCCCCAACACGCACGAGAAATGCGTAAAAGCATTTTTCAACCAAAAAAAAAAGTGGCCCGCCTCTTTTCGAAGTATAAAAATTTCATAAGTTATTTATTTTACTTAACTGCCTCTTAATTTAAGAAAAATATTAAATAAACTTATCACATAAACGCATTGAATGTTATTATATAATATATAGAATCGAATCAACGTCCAATATCCTAGATTTTAATTTATCAAACTCCTTCAATTTCTCACGAGGGAAGAAATTAATTAAAGTATAATAAATACTAGTACGATCAATGTCACTAGAGATTTGTTGAGATATTGCTCTGGGATGTGCTTTCTCTTTTATTTAAAATATCTAAAATGTAAAATATATTTTAAGTACATATAATAAATGTAAATGAATATATTTAGACACCTAAGTGTTATTGAACTTTATTATTATTATTTTTAGTTTCAGTTAGCATGCCAACTAACATTTCGTTACGTTAAACCCACCTTTTGTGGAATTTAAATAAATATCTAAAATCGGCCAAGTGCGAGTCGGACTCACGCACGAAGGATTCTGCACCATTATCTACAAAAACGGCCTAAAATTATGTCTGTTGTAAGGAAGCCCCACTTAAATATTTATTTTATTCTGCTTTTTATTTGTTGTTAGAGCAACAATTACGTAACCTGCAAAAATTGCGACGTTGTAAAAATCATGACGGACGGAGAGCGGAGTCTTAGTAATAGGGTCCCGTTTTACCCTTTGGGTACGGAACCCTAAAAACGTGAACAATTTTATAACTTCAATGTTCGCTATATAATATATATAAATCTCTTAAATATTCAGTGTTCAGTGAAATCAATTCTTTCTGCGAACTGTCATTTGTAGAATAAGTGGGTTTTGGGATTTCACACAAAGGCCTATTTAGATCAGTGACGATCGTTTATTATCAATTCCCAAGCAGAGTGCTACCTTATGTAATTCCACTGTTTCAAATGGGGTGTGATGTTACTCCGTATTTGCAAGTCAATCGTGGTACGTTGTATGATGCGGGAACAGCTCGCTCTGCCGTTTATTAAAGTTGTCTATTTCGACGCTTTGGTTCACTTAATAGTGAACCGTGAATGACTCTGACAATCAAAACTGTTCGTCGATGTATATGTGTGTATAAATTAATAACGTATTGTGTAAGTATTTGTTAGTGTGCGTGTACGATACCACTGAAGATATTTATTAAAGCAACTAATATATGTTAATTCTATTGACAATTTATGTCTTAATGATTATAGAATTGCATTTACGGTCACTGGATAAAATGGAACGTTATATTATTACGTCATAATAGGATTTTAACGTATGAAATATATTGAATTCTGAAAGTGGGCTAATGTCGCGATTTGGAGTCCTATTTGGGACGTGTTTTTCAAGTATCTATATTGCATAACAATTTCTTTGCTCTTATCCCGTAAGTAAATTGTTACATTTTTGCGGTGTCAAAAAATAATGACTTACGGTTGACCGGCTGCGCGAATTTCTAATCTCCATTGAGAATAACCGCCGTGGCCAGAATCGATCAAAATAGTATTATCATGTTCCAAACTACAACCGAATCGATTGATTGCTAATTATTAGGAAGTTAATTACATATAGACATGTTATAGAGGCAAATTATAATTATAAACAATGTAGGTCAGTTAAATTATTACTGTTCGTAATAATGTATTTATAAAAGTACAGTAAAAGCCCGAAATTTGGAGCAATATCGTGTATGCTTTTAACGTATAAGTATATAAGCTCTCAATTCGTGCATTATTACTTTTGCGGTGAATCTCTATGAGAACAATGGCGGTAATCCACAAGCCCCTTATAAAAAAACTACGTATCTTTAAAATAAAATTATATACTTAAATATCGAATACTTTAATGTACCCGCATTAGGGATGTTACAATTAATTTATCTAGTCTAACTCCTCATTAGTAACTAAGATGACATGACTACTCATCATTATGACACGTGTCATGTATTGTGTGCGCCACATGTCTCATGTTTATCGATTTATTCTGTAAAAAGTCAGGCTTTATCTTATGAATCGCGATAGTTAAACAGTTGAAATTCACTTCACTTCTTTTGTATTTTTGTTGCTGCTATAAGAAAAATTACAAAAATTAACAGAATTAAATAAGTATTTAAGGGAACTCCCATATATCAGACATCGCACCTCGCATTTGGATGATTTTATATTTTTTTAGCATTAGCAGCCCGTAAATGTCCCACTGCTGGGATAAAGGCCTCCTCTCCCTTTGAGGAGAAGGTTTGGAGCATATTCCACCACGCTGCTCCAATGCGGGTTGGCGGAATACACATGTGGCAGAATTTCGTTGAAATTAGACACATGCAGGTTTCCTCACGATGTTTTCCTTCACCGCCGAGCACGAGATGAATTATAAACACAAATTAAGCACATGAAATTTCAGTGGTGCCTGCCTGGGTTTGAACCCGAAATCATCGGTTAAGATGCACGCGTTCTAACCACTGGGCCATCTCGGCTCTGATTTTATATATTTCATATTTATTTAACCATATGCGTTTATAATATTTTTCGTTGCTTAAAAGAGTTTTAATATACACTATCAAACTATTCTCTCTTAATCCATTCTACGTAGCTACAGCTACGTAGAATGGATTAAGAGAGATAGATCTTCAACGAATATTTTTCAGTATAAATATTAAAATATTCTTACGAATATACCTACCCTAATTTTAATCTTTACAACGAAATGTGTTCAAAAAATTATGGTTAATAAAAGAAAAAAAAAACATTTCTCTCATCAAACAAAACTCAATAGCATTCTATATTAATACAGATTAATGTAACTTCAGAAGTAACTTGAATTTAATATTTTTCCTTTACGCTATAATTCATATTTAATACGTATAATTCTATCTTAAATTTATATGATAAGCAACATACAACATTATACAATTTACTGCGTAGAACAGTAACTCTGACATGTATGTTCAGCGACAGCCTGTACACGAGAATGTTATGTCGCATTTAAATACAGATTTCTACTTCGCTTAATATCTAAATATATAACAACAGATATTTTTAACTTTGCCGTTTCATAAATTCAAATCATTTGTAAAAATACATTGGTAATGAAGGCATATTATTCGATACAAGATTATATAGATGATAAAAAAGCGTGGACTTAATTTCCAGGATATATTACACACATATATAATTGTATTTAACTAACATGACTGTATTTTTAAGTGGTGAAATGTGTAACTACTGAGTTTCGTGCCGGTTCTTCTCGGTAGAATCTGCATTCCGACCCGGTGGTAGCTTTACTTAAAGCCTACTTGAATATATTTTGATTGATTTATAATATTATGTTATTACGAGTATAATAATATCGATACATTTTATATGTTTAATATTGAGTAGTGATTAAATTCGTTCATAATGGACATTTGTAAGCCATGCTGGCCCAGTGGTTAGAACGCGTGCATCTTAAGCGATGATTGCGGGTTCCAACCCAGGCAGGCACCACTGAATTTTCATGTGCTTAATTTGTGTTTATAATTCATCTCGTGCTCGGCGGTGAAGGAAAACATCGTGAGGAAACCTGCATATGTCTAATTTCAACGAAATTCTGCCACATATGTATTCCACCAACCCGCATTGGAGCAGCGTGGTGGAAGGCCTTAGCCTTATTATATATTATTTATAATGGGAATTTAATAACGAAATTTAAATACAGTGTAAAATAATTTCACTACTGTCAGCTTAGAGCCGTGTCAGACCTAAATATTTCATTTTATACATTAGGTGGCAAATGAGGAGGCTCATCCGATGGATATTGTCTACCACCGCCCATGGACATCAGCAATCGAGGGGCTTGTATGCCGTTGCCGTTAATCGTTGCCGGTAAACTATAGTATCGGTATCTTAACCGATAATTTTCAATTCAAATCCGAGCAGCATCACTACATTATCATCTGGTTAATTTGTGTTTAATTCATCTCATGATCTATGAAAGTGGAAAATATCGTTAGAAAACTTGCATATGGCAGATGAAATTCTCATTGGGGTAGCTTGATGGAATAAGCTCCTCCTACTCGAAAAGGAGACAAGGCCTTAGCCCAGCAGTAGCAATATTACAGGGCATTACTTTACAGTCAACTTAATTTAAACAAAATACGTAATTCAAAAATATGATTCCAATTCAGAACACATGTTACCAAGAATGACCATTCCGGCAGAATTGAGTGCATATATTATATTATATATGATAATAGTAGTTAATATAGATGTATTTTGAAGACTAAGTAAGCCAGTGTAGTTATACTGTCTATAGTTATAGACACTAGGGACATTATTCGTACATCTTAGTTCCCAAGGTTGGTGGTACATTGGCGATGTAAGGAATGGTTAATATTTCGTACGGTTGGCCCATTTGCCCGTGCGACTAACTATATCATAAAAAAGAGCATATAAATAAATAATATTATGAACTGTGACGTAGTTGTTTTAATTTTTTTTTTGTTTTTGATTGTTTTTCAGTACAAACAAAATTAACTGAATTTTAATCATTTTAGTCAATTTGAATGAGATCTGTTGTAACTGTTACATAAATACAATTGAATTAAAACGACGTAACTTTATCATAGCTTGAGACTGAATGCCGTCGTTTTCCCATTAACACAAAGTGGCTTTACGTCAAACACAGGACAATGAACCGGTGACACGCGACCTGCATCCGCTCGAATGTAATGATTGTACACAGTTAACTAACTTATATATCTAGTATTAGTAACACCTCATGACTGTGTTCTTGTAGAATCAGATCGTTTTAATATTAAACTATTTCATTTTTAGGCTTCCGTACCCAAAGGGTAAAACGGACCCTATCACTAAGACTCCTTTATTTGTCTGTCACCAGGCCGTATCTCATGAACCGTCATAGTTAGACACTTAAAATGTTCACAGATGTTGTATTTCTGTTGCCGTTATAACAACATATTCTAAAAAACAGAATAAATTAAATATTTAAAGAATCCTTTGTACACGAGTCCTACTCGCATTTAGCCGGTTTTAATATTCCTTTATTTATGTTCAATATATACATATGTGTGAATTAATTGTTGTATTTAAATCGTTAAGAGAATTTTATAAAAGCAGTTATATATTATATACCGCAGAAGTCAAATTTGTAAATACGGTCTTAGCTGATGAACAATATTTTTTCTAAAGTACTGTACAAAAAACTAATGAACGTAACGTGATAACCATTATGCAGGATTAAACTGCACTCAGTATATTGTTATACATATTTATTACAAATATAAAAAATTGTTACGGCCTTCTCTAATTATATAATATTACTTTGAGGACGTTTTGAGCAGAAGCTTTTGAGTTATATATATAGTATTAAAGACATTTACTTATTTCATAAAATAATTATTTATTTGCCGACACACCTTTCTTGCTCCTAGGTATCTACCCGACGAATGTCTGGTTTTTCGACTTTTATTACAAGTTAAATTTCGAGTCAAAATAAAAACCATATTATTAATCAAAATAAATATTTTAATCTAAAAGGAAAGAATCAATTGAGATACTAAAATATTTGTAGGATATAGTTTTGTGATTTATTAAAACAATTAAATGTCTAAAGTCGCTTATTGTCGAATAAAACTAATCTAAATTATTACAAGAAACATTAATTATTTTGTTAATATTGTCGTCGGTTATTAGTCGACTTGCAAATGTAAGCTAGCAAGTTCGTGCTAAGATATAAATTTCAAGTGATTTATGCTACATGTTCGACGCTAAGTACATAATACTAAAGGAAATATATGGTGGCGATTAGCTCTAACGGTTACACTATCAGTAATGGAAAAAAATGAGTTTCCTCAACGCTTAATCCTAAAGATAAAAATACGATAAAAAATATTCTTGTAACAAACAGTAGTTCACACTTTCAGCTTTAGGATTTGTGCACGCGCCTCTTAATACAATGCACATAAAACTCATTCTACCGCCTAACTGTAAAACTTATTAGTTTTCATTTCCGATTTGTGTGATAAGTAAGTCCGTGTAAATAATAGAAGGATAACACCCGTTGTACGAAGTTATTATGACCACAATTAAATTATTTTATCAGTTTAATTGTTACAATTATAGGATAATTACGACAATTAAGCCGATTTTAGGATATTTAGGTAGGTTTTCTATGTTCGTTTGTTTTGATATGGTATGATATGATAAGTTATACTTATGGAAGGGCTATTCTTTAATAAGGAACTCGAAACTTGGGCAAATACTTTTTATATATTACATATTTATATGAATGACTTGAATTTAACAAAAAAGTTATTCTTGTATCCTAAGTTACTCCTCATTACATCAGCTATCTGCCACTGAAAGTCTCGTCAAAATTGGACCAGCCGTTCCAGAGATTAGCCGGAACAAACAAACAGACAAAAATTGAAAAAAATATGTATTAATACTTAATTATAATTTATTTTATAATTATTATATATAATTAATAAAAAACGTTTATTTTAATATTACAAACAAACACTCCAATTTTATTATAAGTATAGAAGAAAACGTAGAGCTCGCAGTAGTATATATTATAAGACAAGAACTAACGGGTTAGTCGCTTGATTCGATACAATATGATGTACAATTTGTTATATTAAAGATAAAATAAAATAAAAGATAGAAGAACATAAATTATTAATTTTATTTATGAAAGCAAAAATTGCACTTTATTAATTTTCAATATAAAACAAATTATAATTACTGGGAAATACAATATATTCCTTACATTGAATTTCTGTTAAATCCTACTCTACGCTTTATTGCTATATACAAGTTAACTGTAATTTTGAAAAATAAACGATCGGTTCTAACAAAAGCCATTTAAACGTTTTGTAATAAATACATACGTCACAAAAATCCCGCACCCGGCGTGACATCTTCACGCTATTTAACTCGCAACACGCAATCTCTGTTTATGGCGGGCACTGCGCTTCCCACACCAAATACAACTATGTGCTCCGTCGGATTGTTTAAAAAACTATAAAATAAATATACTGTATCAAGTATTGTAGCGTTTGTGTGAATCTTTCCGGATGAAAAGGTCAATGACACTTTTGTACCACTAACTTAAAAATGAGTAGTAAATGTCCAACTTAATTTCGTAATGTATGTTGGTGGAATTAGCGCCAAGCGCCTGTCGATAAGACGAGTGGTTACCAGTAAATATTTTAAGGTACTGTAATTTTTTTATTTATATCAAAATATTTATATTTAAACTTTCACAAGTCGATGTTGTCGTGATATTTATATATCTACATATATTTTTATATATACATATATTTTTTCGAACATTTTAAGAATAACGACATTCGTTTCTTTGTCTAAATCAATAAATAAAAAAAAAAGTTGTAAAACGTCATTACATCGTGTATAGCAAACTTTCCGACCACTAACATAAGCCTATGCCTGGTACTAACCTCGCTTGGTTTGACTGAGTTATTAGCTCAGTGCCTACATCCAATTACATTTCCATACCACAGCGGAAATAACAAAAAAAAAACATATCGCAATCTGCCTAAAAGTGTAATCTTCCCTTTTGGGATTAGCTACGATTGGCTTTGGCCACATTTAATTGGTCTATTAAATTTTGCATCGAAAATCGAAAGGTTTAAAAAAAAAATTACATTTTTATTTAGTCGATTAATATTAACGGCTCTCATAAAAAATCGAATCAATCATCCTTATTTAGAAATGATTGAGGTTATTTTTAATTTTATAACTATTACAATGGAACACAATCAATATGACGTTTAGAAATAGAATCATTTCAAACGCGCAATTTATCATACTCCAATATTTGTCTTAATGAAATTAATATTGAATAAATATTAAAGAATAATTAGCAACTCGCTGATCCAGTACAGACAAAGCCAAGCAGTAGCGATGTATGCTTGCGCGTTTGTTCCATGTTCAACATGCGGAGCGTGCATACCTGCCATGATTTAAAGCCTTATTCCCCAAATTATTTTTGATGATTTATTAGTGTTCTTCAACAAGAATAATATGGCGCAGTATATGCCAACTCTGGTCGGAGTAACACATCTGCTATTCCATAGCAAATTTACATATTGTTATGTATGTAATGCTAATGTACTACAGAAAATAATAATCGGGAGGTACAGTAAAATTATCATTTACATTCGCTAAGTCCATTTACTACATAGGTAGTGAGTATATGTGAGAGAACGGGTGACAAAATAAATAGTAAAACCAATTTATAAGTAAACAATGTATATTTAACATGATAACAATAAATTATACTTATTCTTAAACACTAATTACAATGAATTCGATATAATATATAGAATAATTGAGTTTAATTACAGAATAAGTAGAAAGATACGCTCACCTGGTTTAATCACCAACAAAACAGTTCAGAGCACCGATTGTGCCGTGTTCAACACTGAACTACTTCTGATCTGTTGACATCTGTCGAGCCTTTTTATAGCAACTTGTCCTTTTGAGTCAATAGCACAACCGTATTATAAGATCGTAACTTGATTAAAAATTATTATCTCCCACACGGCCATTCTGACGAGCAGCCAGTATGGCTCGCGAATTAAAAGAACACATACCTCGCAAAATTCTATACAGAAATATTATTACAATATAATTTACATCATATAAACATTAATTTTAACATAATAACATATGCCAAATCACATGACTCTAAAGATTCAACATCTATCAACTCTCAATGCAAATTTGTCAAATCAAATGACAATTACACACTTGCCAAATCACATGGTCTTAAACACATACCAACTCACATGGTAAATTGTCAAATCACATGACAAACACTTGCCAAATCACAGTGGCAAAGTGTAGCCAAATCACATGGCTTATACCAACTCACATGGTAAATTGTCAAATCACATGACAATCACTTGCCAAATCACAGTGGCAAAGTGTAGCCAAATCACATGGCTTTCAACACCCGATATCTGCCAACTCACATGGTAAAATCGTCAAATCACATGACTGACAATCAGATATCTGCCAAGTCACATGGCAAGCTGCCAAATCACAGTGACAACCGGGTTCACACAACACAAACACATTAAAACAAAATTACAAAAAAAATACATATACTCTAAATTGTCAAATCACATGACAAACACACATTTGCTAAATCACAGTGGCAAAGTGTAGCCAAATCACATGGCTCACAACACCCGATATCTGCCAACTCATATGGTAAAATTGTCAAATCACATGACAATCATATATTTGCCAAGTCACATGGCAAGCTGCCAAATCACATTGGCAACCGGGTTCACAATATAAACACATTAAAACAAAATTCAATAGTTTTCTTAACTACAAGAATTACATATATTCATAAAACAATTAAAACACTTGTGAAAGCAGTGGACGTTGGCCAGGCGACCACTCCTACCACAAAATGTTTATAATTACTACTTATAATCATATCATACATATCATCATATACTGGCATTATATCATACATCCAAAGTATCTGATAACTCGCGTCCCATATCTGGGCTAACAGTACATAAATTATCATATGACATGTTCATTGCCAGTCTCATAGATTTTTAAAGTATATCTGTCATTATCATTAACTTGTGAAATAATGCATAGACCTTTATATTTGCCGTCCAGTTTGTTAATATTTCGAGAATTGTGCTTTACGAGCACAACATCGCCTATTTTAAAAGGCACAATTTTAGCTTTTGTCTTATCAAAGTAAATTTTCTGAATATTAGCTCGCTCGTCCATCCTTTGTTTCGATTACTGACGGCAAATATCAAGGTCAAAGCGTTCAATATTATCTGTTAAGGCTGATAAAGTGGGAGGAGACTGATTAAATCCCATGAGAAGCTGGTAAGGTGTGTAGCCAGTGCTTTTGCTAAACGTACTATTAATTTTTAACTGCACTTCACCTACAACATCCCTCCAACCTCTCCTGGCACACGTATTTTCAGCAATGGTAAAGCAGTTTGTCAATACTTTCATCATTAGCTCGACTTTCCCATTTGCACGACTAACGCCACTAGTGATAAAATGTATTTCTATTGACCAACGGTCGCAACAATTACTAAATTCTTTGCCAGTATATGAAGCAGCCTGCTCACTATTCTTTTAGGGGTTCCAAATGTATAAATTAATTCCTTAAGATAATTAATAGTAGCTAAGTCAGTAAGGTTATTGACGGATTTCATATAACAATATTTTGTAGAAGCGTCTATGAATACAATGACGTGTTGTTTTACAAGTTTGTTGCCACTTAATTTGCCAGTCGTATGAATTGTGTGAAAAAGGACAGGAGGCTTATCTATAGGTTGAAGAAATTCGACGTGATCCAGATTGAGTTTTATTATCTTTGCATGTAAGACTAATCTCAATAAACATTTAGATATATTTAGGAACATAGGCAAAAGAGTAGTTTATATGTTACATTACACTCAATGGAATAGGCTAGCGTATCACGGATGCGAGAACATTGCGCACCATTATCTATTAAATATAAGTAATTGCGACTTTCTATTTGAATATTTTTTTTTTTTAACTTTTATTAGTTATTGTAAGTGGATTTATCAATTTTTGATGTTTTATTTAAAAGTTTAAAACAGTTTTCAATATTATGCCCCTTTTTACTGCAATGAGCACAAACGGGAACGGTTGATCTTTGGGCTACATTTTCAGATTCATTAGACAATGAGAGCATATTTTGACCATTTGGTTTATCATTAATGACACTGCAATCTGTTTGTACATGACCTAGATTATGGCATTTATGACAACGTTTTGATTTAAAATCTGGCATTATGTTAGGCTTGTATCGTTTAGGTAAAATAATATGATCAGACTCTTTAACAGGTCTTTTGCGCGTATACGAGTTTAAACTTTGAATTAATTGTGGTAAATTTTTTGGCGTCAGTCGTAACAAATCAGAACGAATACGAGAATCAATCATACCTGAAATAACTGCCTCTACCAAACGCTGTTCAGTCATCTCCACACCAATCGCCCTCTTTGCCAACTCCCATTTCCGTGTGGCATATTCTGAAAGACTAGCAGCTTGTTCACTCGTGTACTCAATGAAGAGCGTTAAATCATTGTAGTAGCGCGTTTCATCTGCAAAAGTTTCAATAAGACCAGTTTTGAGTTCACTCCAGGTCAATAAATTTGTATAATTACGACGTGCCCACTCGGCTGCACGACCACGTAAATTTTTTCTGGTTAAATTAACAACTTCCCTGTTACTAAGCTCATATTCTTTTATAAGATCATCAATATTTTTACACCAAACTTGTACAGTATCAGTTTTATCATCAGGGTCAAAAGTAGGTACGTAAATGAATTCAAGACTTCGCATTCTAGGGGCAGGTTTTTCAATGGGTGGATTAAAAGCTTTAGCAGTAGTTTGAATTAATTGAGTCATCATTTCCTGCATCATGCTTTGCATCAAATTAATGGGAACAAATTCTACTGTCCTGGTTTCACGGCTGTCGCTAGCTGCTGTTGAATTGGTTGGGACCGCGTGACCGCTACTCGCTGAAGTAGATTCCCTTCGGGTTATTGCGCCGCTGGGTGATAACGTCTGGCTTTTTCGGGCAAAGTCATTATTGCCGCCGCCAGAGGCGATGCAACCCGCCATATTTAATCCCAGGATCGGAGATGAAAGCCCAGCATCCTGCGGTACTTGAATTTGCTTGGAGATCTCGTGATTCGAAGCATCGGGTTCACCAATATTCATTTTGTTGCACCTGGAATCATTACAATTTCTGGCCGTAGTTGAGGTTACATAATCCCACTTCTGATGTGAGAGAACGGGTGACAAAATAAATAGTAAAACCAATTTATAAGTAAACAATGTATATTTAAAATGATAACAATAAATTATACTTATTCTTAAACACTAATTACAATGAATTCGATATAATATATAGAATAATTGAGTTTAATTACAGAATAAGTAGAAAGATACGCTCACCTGGTTTAATCACCAACAAAACAGTTCAGAGCACCGATTGTGCCGTGTTCAACACTGAACTACTTCTGATCTGTTGACATCTGTCGAGCCTTTTTATAGCAACTTGTCCTTTTGAGTCAATAGCACAACCGTATTATAAGATCGTAACTTGATTAAAAATTATTATCTCCCACATATATATATATTTTTTTATGGTATATGTTTACAGATGGGCATACGGGCCCCTGGTGGTAAGTCTCCAAGTATTATTACTTACTTACTACCCAGACGGGCTTCCTCATAGCCCTACAACCAAGTAAATATACACGTACGTCGCACATATAGTAGCTCCAAATGTACGCATACATGTGTTATATTTGCGCGTGTTACGTGAGCGTGTGTATCCAAAAGTACTTGTCCAAATTACAATGCCAGCTTTGCCAAACCGATTTATATGTTATTTATTTCGATAAGAATTAATACAGTATAGAAATTAAATTGAACGTAAAATATCTTTTATATTTCCCCATTTTCATTTAAAAATGGCTAATATCTATAAATGGATATTATATCTAGCTAGCTTTAAAAGCGCTAGAGATAACAAATCTTAGCTTGTAAATGAACTCGCTTAAAGCGGGGTGAGCGAATTTGAACAGTGAAGGTTTTCGCATAACGTTGCTGCACCCACATAGGCAATTATAGTTAACGCTTCAAATGCATATTCATTGCGCTTTTTTTTAAATATTGCGAGCAATCAATTTAGCAAAATAGCAAAATCCTATACATGTATAGTATACATGAATCATAACACTATTGATTTGCGATAAAAACACTTTTGCCAAACTTCGTACTTCGTTCTGGCGTACTTCAAAGCAGAACGAAATAAAAAATATTTAATGCAAATCGTCCACAGCCATTACTAACATACAATAAATAAAATATTTTTTATTTTTTTTTAAATTAGGACTCGAGCAATGGTTTTTTGCAAGTTGCGGTATTTTTAGGTTTCACACCTGATTGTCGGGAAAAGATTTTGGACAGTTTTTATGTTATTTTTTTTTTTATTTCGATTTATGTATAAATCAAAATTTAATTTTTAAAAGTACAGAAATTATATCTATCAAGTTATCTTTACAGCGCTATGCAAACCATATAATAATAATTACCGAAATGAGGTATAATAATTAGATTAGATTACTTGGTGGTAGGGCTTTGTACAAGCCCGTCTGGGTAGGTACCACCCACTCATCAGATATTTTACCGCTACAGCAGTACTCAGTATTGTTGTGTTCCGGTTTGAAGGGTGAGTGAGCCAGTGTACCAAAAGGCTCATGGGACGTAACATCTTAGCTCCCAAGGTTGGTGGCGCATTGGTGATGTAAGGAATGGTTAATATTTCTTACAACGCCACTGTCTATGGGCGGTGGTGATCACTTACCCTCAGGTGACACATTTGCTCGTCCGCCTACCGATATGAATAAAAAAAAAAGATTAAAAAAAAAAGAAAAAATCTGATACGTATGTAAGTAGCATAGAACTTATGCATGTAATTTTATTAATTAAGTAGCCGTACAATTTAATGGAGAATTCGCTATAATGCTATAAATTTAAAGATATGATTGTATTATTCGTTTGTTTGTAAATATGTAAATACAAGTAGAAACATGTATGATAAGGTATGAAAGCAAAGACAAAGTGCAATTTAATGTCGTGGGTTAGTTGTCGCGGTGAGGCCTCCAGGCTTAAAGCTACGCTACACATAGCTAACATTGTATCGACAGTAATCCATTTAAAGGTAGGTATATAATCTTAATATATTAGGAAATCGATAAATAAATAGTAATATAGTTTAATAGAAAAAGATACCCTTGAAACCGTTCGACCGATCACCGTGACAGCTGATACATATGTTGTTTCATATAAGATTTTTATGCCCCCCTTTATTTCATCAACCGATCGCCATAACAATAGGTATACACAATGTCTCTCTGCTGGATTTTGTTCCTTAAATATTTGTATGCGTTTGTATATGCATGGTTGTGTGTGGTTGTGTGTGTGTGTGTGTGTACAATGTATAAATATATTAATTATTAAATGAAATTTTAAAGTCGACTTCAAATAAAGCGTCTTGTACATCTAGCAAAACTATGAAATCGCATCAGTACATAAATACAAGTTATAATAAATATTGTGATGCTTAAAATTTTATTAGTTTCCATGAATTGCTGACTGTATTCCAATATTGTACAAACATCTTTAAGCGTGTACAGTTATATGTAGAGTAGTTAGCACAAGACAAGCATAGCCTAATGAAACTGCTAGTACATTGTAAGTGAAGCTCAATGTCTAGAATGATAATCACCTGCAATGCAGTGTTACTATTCACGTGCATAATAATTTGGCCACCGTTGAAGGCTGTAATCAATGTAAAAACATATACATCTTTATCATTACATACTATAAAACAAAGTCGCTTACCGCTGTCTGTCCCTATGTATGATCTTTAAAATTACACGACGGATATCGATGCGGTTGTTTTTAAATAGATAGATTGATTCAAGGGGTAGGTTTATATGTATAATATATGCACAATATAATAGAGAAAAACTGCTAATTTTAGAGGTTTCTAAAGAGATATCGTAAACAAACACATTTTTGTAAGCACAGACAGCGTTTGCAATGTGCTTACATTGCAAACGCTCTCTGTGCTTACAAAAACTCTCTGAACCTTACGAGATAGATCAAAGTAGTGTACTACAGTATTGTACACCTTAAAAAGGTCTTCAAAAAGGTCCGCAATGTCATATGTCAATCTCTTAGGGATAACCTTTTTTTATCCTTCACTTTTTACGAGAAATAATAGGTTTATTTTCGAAGCGGTTTTAAGCAATACAGCATAATACAAATACAATATAGTATCAGCATTGCAACCGTGCGAAGCCGGGGCGGATCGCTAGTATATTATATAAATCTTCTGTACGTGCGTATGTAACTGAACTTCTCGAAAACGGATTTGATCAATATATAGATTCATAATGAACGGTGTATATAACATTTTATTAAAATCTCATAAAAGTAAGTACACCAGCCCATATACATATGTCCTACTACTGTACTAAGGATTCTCCTCTTGGGGAGAAGAGTTTAGAGCTTATTCGAACAAACTCAAATGACGGTTTATGTATTAACATTTAGCAGATTTTCATACTACAAATACAAGTTTCCTTAAAACGTTTCGCTTCACCGACCGAATATTATTTACATATTGAACTATAATATAAAAACTAAATTAACTGCATAAATATTTAACTGTGGCTGGACCGGACCCATGATTGAAACTGCATTCTATAGATAAGATTTATGTGTATTAACCACTGAGGCACGTCGGCACAGAGTGAACTCATATCATAACAATATACGCAATTTTAAATGATCATTAAACTAACAATGTAATATAATATTTTTAAAAGCTTTTTAGATCAAAGCTTTTTGTAACAATTTTATGGAGTATCTCGACTACATAGAATGTTAAACGCGTTAGCCTAATTTATAAGAGATAAAATGTCAATATTCTGTAAAAGGGGGTATTACGGCGGCTTTTCTTTCAAATAAGAGAGAAAATAGGGTCGGAAGTGATGAAGAGAGGCTGTACGATGAGGCCGCGGCTTATGTTGCCGCAATAATGGCTGTGACAATCTCGCGAAAACATGCAAGACGGAAGGGAGGAATCAGAAATAAATCATCGCGAACTCTGTTCTCATAATTATGGCAAATCCTGGGGCGTGTGTCTTTTGTAATACTTACCTTAAAAATCTCTTTATTCTTATGAATAAGTTCTTACTTACCTTTACTTGAATTTTACGCGAAACGATTGTTTTTTAAACATTGATTGTAGGCCGTTAGGCAAAGGCAATTACAGTTATTGCTGGCAATGTACTTTTATGTAATTATATATATATATATATAACATTATATATTTACATTAAATGTACGATGTAAAAATATTCCAATTAAGTTGCTTTTACACGGCTGCTTAAACTGTCATTTAAAAGAAATATATACATATTATAATTATTGTACTTTATATATTTTTTTTTATCATAGCTCGTATAAATGATCTGTCGAATTCTGGTAATATGTTTTACATGATAAGGTCACTAAAATTTGCATAAAAAATTGAATTTATTTTCAAGCATTGTATGTGTATTTATACACTTATATAATACTTGGTCTAATGTATTCGATTCTAATGTAGAGCCATGTATTATATGCTTGAAGCTTTACTCAACGCTTTGTTATCACACAACGTTGCGTGATAAAACCTTTAAAGGCATAATAATAATATAATATTGAACCTTATACGATAACAAATAAAACCTAAATTCGAAAAATGTATCTAAACTTAAATTAAAAATACATCCAATTCTCATAGTATTACTGCATTGTTGAAATATAACTTGACAAGTCTCTCGTTTTAATTATAAGTGAAGCTACTATAAGTTTTCTCTTGTTGACTCTTCAGCGAATTTGTTGAGAAACTAAATTAATATTGGAGAAAAAGTTTTATTATTTCTTTGTATATAAAATAATATATTAATTATATAATAAAATGCAAAGGAAAAGTCTTGTTGTCGTCTTATTTTCATAGATTTCATTGCGATTATAATTATTATACTGTTATTTGTGTAAATTCTGTTATTTATGCCATTTAATTTTCTTAAGTCTGCATAAAATAATTATATTAGATAGATTAGATTTAATTATTGATTCTTTTGAGATCAACTTGAACTTAATAATAATTAATTAATATGACTTAACTTTTATTCGATTTTAAAAATAAAAAAAATATCAGTGATTGTAAGGCTATCTGTATAACATATAATTAAAGTGTTTTGTGATGTCTTTGATATTACTTCGTTGCAATAATAAGCTTAAAACTTTTCAGACGATTTTTTTGAAAAAATTTAACTAAATCGTGATTTACTTCGTTTCAACACTAAGAGTCTTTTACTTTAAATGTTTTGGTTAAAACTAAATTAGTGATTTTACCGACCAGTGTAAATGTTGGATCTTCTGACTGAATGTTTTTGAAATGAATACCGTCCTTGTATACTCACTTTGCATCTAACATATATAAATATTTATTTATATAAAGTTACATTACATACTACATTTTATTTATTTTATTTGTGGTGGATCAAACAAATGGTTGTTTTTCAGATTTCTATTTTTATAAAAGGAAAAAAAAACATTATTTATGATTAACGTGACTTAAGTAGACTGCTAATCAAATAAATTCATAAATGTCTTTAACTAATTTCAACATGCACGTTACGATGAAAATTAAACAAAATCATTTGAACTTTCCTCTTTTCCTTAAGAGACAAAATGTTCGCTCCTCTGTCCGCAATAACCGTTAGCCGCGGGTCGTTGCCCCATCATTTGACTAATTAAAATATTCAGCTAAAGTCTAATTATTAGCCGAAAAGGCTGTTTTTAAGACAACCTACTGTTTTTTTTTAAATAATAGCCCATAAATGTTGCAAAACTAATCGAAGAGATGCGTGTTTCCACACAGTACATAGACATTGTCATGGACAGAGAATAGTAGTGGTTGTAGGACAAATGAGCCGAGATATCCCAGTGGTTAGATCGCGTACATTTTAACCGATGATTGCGGGTTCAAACCCAGGCAAGCACCACTGAATTTTCATGTGCTTAATTTGTGTTTATAATTCATCTCGTGCTCGGCGGTAAAGGAAAAGGTGAGGCAACCTGCATGTGCCTAATTTCAACGAAATCCTGACACATGTTTATTTTCATTAACCCGCATTGGAACAGCGCGGTAGAATATGCTCCAAGCCTTCTCCTCAAAGGGAGAGGAGCCCTTAGTCCAGTAGTGGGAAAATGAAAATGTAATGTTTGCATGACAAATGATGTATTCATTCGACTAGACACGTAGTTTAGAACATACTTACAAACATACATACATAGGTATAAAATGACATACCTTTAGAAGTCGAGTGAAAAAACATTATAAACAGAAAAATCGTACAACCATTCATTCCATCTGGAATGGTTGTAAGATGTTATGAAAATACAATATTTAAAAAACTTCATTACAATGCAACAAGTATATAAAATGTATGTATGTAACAATATTTTGTAATAAAATCAAATAAGTACCTCCTGCAGAAAATTGTCACGAAATATTTGCATACTTGCATGTGTAAAGTCAACTCAAGTTTTATATTAAGTAAGGTAATGCAAAAATATACTTTTTAAATTATACCTCACTCCTCCGTTCTCCCCCTCTGCGACCCCGCGACCCACTCACACAATGGAGTCTTTGATGCCCCAGTTAATTGACATTTCCCAACATTCCATTTTCTTTCATGCTGCTAAATTTTAAGACAGACCATTACGGTTGTCAATTTAAGTATCATTAACATTACTAGTTAAAGAAAGTACTAGTACAAGAAACTTCATTAAAAGTATAACATCTCGCCTTATTACCTACACTGGTGACAAATGGGCTGGTTCGTTTTTTGCCCAGAGGATCGGAATTGCGATTCAACCAGGAAATGCTGCTAGCATTCTTGACACCATTCCACGCGGTCAAGATTTTTAACATTAACTATTTTTAATTCATATTTGTATATATTTCAGGACTAGGACGAAGTTCGACCCATCCCCAATAAAAATATATTTAGAAATTTTAAAAAAGAAAATCTTAAACTATAAAAAATACATTGTTCCTACGATTTTTACATCTTGCTACATGACGAAAACATCGCTAAGCTTTCCCATTAGAAGTAAGTCTGGAACTTTGTGTGGGTGTGTGCAAAATATTCCTTATTCGATTAGCCTCTTACCGGCACTTTTAAATCGCCATTACAAGATTCAACAACAATCGACGCATATATATTATAGTAAATATAATCTTAAGGAAATTCAAATATTTGATAATAACGTTCTGTTGTAAGGAGGTCGGCAGTTGACCTCGAGCTGGTGTACACGCTAACGTGGGTTGCGGGAAGGCAACATTACTCTCTCTCCCCTGAGACAAGCTCCACCGACCACCAGCGGAGCTTGTCATGAAAAGGGCAGCGAATGTGTTTGTATAAGCAATCCCGTTTCCTTAACTATACATGTCTCAAGACAATTCGTTGATAGAAAAAACACGTGGAATCATTCCATGATTTTAATTGTAATATATATAATATTAAACCTTGTTACATCAACTTTTTTGCATGTCTTTTTTTTTTTAATTTGACTTTTTTCAATGTATTAATAGGCAAAGTTAAAAATATCTGTCGAGATCGAATGAGATAAGTATTTAATCAATGAATCAAATACAATTTTTTAAATAAAACGAATTTGAATTTAACGATTCATAAAATATATAGTTTATAAATAAATTATTATACAAATAAAAGAACGAAATTCTCTTATTAAACTCAAGCAACGAACGGACGAGGAGCATTTCTGAAAGGATAACGTGCACTGAACATACGTATGAAGTTTCTTATTAAGCCCCGCTCAACGAAACAACAGTCAACTTTTAATTAAACTACCGTCGCTGGTTCCGAGTCCGAGCTACTCGCATCGATAGAAAAAGCGATACACCCTTTATTCTTAATAAATAATAATATATTATATATAGAACATAGAATGGTATTATACATGAGAAATCGAATCGTTAATGATTTACTTAACTTGCAGCTACGACGAACGTAATAGAATAACATATCATGTCTATCAGATCAAGTACTCAATAAAACAACGGCACCCGATTTCATTACCCTGAAGGTCCCCAGATAACTTACTCGATTGATTTAATCATATGAAAGGATTTTGAATAACAAACATTGAAGAGAAGTATATAGCAATACCATACTAGTCCTAGGGGCAAGGATCGAACCAACGACCATAAAATTGCGTAACGATCTCTTAACTTCTAAACTATTTATTTTTTATATCGAATTTGAGACAAAGCTTTAATTATATTGCTAGCCAACTCGGCTCAACCATTAAATTTATTTTTTACATTGTTTAAAATAATAAAATTTTCATTTATTCGCAATTCAAATTACAGATAACATTATCATTTAAATCCATTCCGTTCCAATCCATTCAAAAATATTTATTTAAGTACAGTATAAACTATTTTGACTGCAATATACAATAAAAATACACACACACACGCCTATCGATGTTTGATGTAATATTTCAAAATGTGTGATCATTGAAACGACTTAATCGATTAAAATCATTTTCTCCCATCATGTTTGTTTTGTGGACGTCAGTGTCAAAAATCAAATGAACTAGATTTGCGCAGAATTTATAATATGACGTCAACACTATAACATACTACTTTTCTATTAGTTGGGTAGTAATTAAAAATCATTAATCCTAACAAATGTCTTAATTAGGAAGTTAAGTTTGCTTATTTGTTCGTTACGCTTGCACGTCTAAACTTCTCAACTGACCATCATGAAATGCATACTAATGGACCACCTGATGTTAAGTTTCCACCACCACCCATAGACATCGGTTCTGTTAGAACTATTAACCATCCCTTACTTCTCCAATGTACCATCAACCTTAGGAACTAAGATGTTAGGTCTCTTGTGACTGTAGTTACATTAGTCACTCACCCTTCAAACCGCAACACAACGCCAATATATAATACCAAGTATTGCTGCTTGGCGGCAGAATATTTGATGAGTGGGTGGGATAGCTATCTAGACGGATTTGCAAAAAACCCTACCACCAAGATAAATAATGTGTAAGTTAAGAAATATAATAACTGTAAAAGCGAACAAAGATTAATTGTAATATCAATGTTTAGTTAATACGACTACAATGTGCGCAAAGTTCATCCCCTGATTGAGGTTAATTGATTGATGATTATGAGCCGGTGTCCGGCGTTTACCGGAGTGGAAGAGTAAGGACGGGGAGTTAGGGTGAAGTTCAGTTACGTCATATTATCCGATTATACCTTAATGCTTAATAGAATAAGGCAAATAAATTAATAATTAGCGATAGTGTAGAGTGATCACGCTAAGATATACTATACAACGGACGGACGGGACGGATATATTATGTTATATTTCAAATTTAAATTGATAAACGATATATATATTAGAAATTTCAATGGGATTCCGTATGTATTAGATATAATACAAAAAATATATATGTATTTGCAAATATATTATTACTATTATTACTACTAAGTAAATAATTACGTTAGGGTTAAAAGGAATATTAGTATCAAATTGCGATTATAAATAACATTAGCGTTGACCCCCTTTATTGTAAATAGTTTTTAAGCATAAGGAAAAAAAGTATTTAAATGCACACCTAACCCTCCAGTAGTTGCCATCAAATTATTTCCATAGAGATCAAAAGTTGTACCGTACCGTGTGGACCTCAAATAAATGGGATTAAAATAAAGTAAAGCAAATTAATACATAACCAAAGTAACAAAAAATACACGAAATATTTTTTTTATTGTTTAAAAGTAATGTAATTGAGAGTAACATTTTATAGAAGCTACCCAGTTAGTTACCCTTACTCAAATTTCTTTACATACGAGAGAAGAAAGATATGTCGTGAAGAAAAAGATATATTGTAAGAAGTTCCACTTCTATCAGATGTACGGAGCAGAAACGTTTTTTTTTTTTATAATGTCTAACTCACGATCAAATACATTCAAGAGCTATTCCTTTGTCGACAGTTAAGCGTAACTGAATTGACCCATTTCTAGATATCTATAAAAAGTTGGACAAAAATGGAACCTACTTATCTCTAACCTATATTCAGTGGAATTAGCTAGTGGAATTTTGACTTTAGAGTTCTCTCGTGTCCCTTTGATCTTCCGATTTAAAAATCATAAGTCTCGCGGAGTAAGAGCGAATGAATATTCATGCGATGCTCGGAGTCACTAACTAGTAACCCGCGCGACCCACCGGGACGCCGTCCGGTAACTTTGTACTTGACTACGAACGCAGAAGTTGTTTCGACTTCGCTCGCACGCCTTAAAGCATATTAAAACCTCGTATAAAAGATTTCATGACACCCACTTGTAATTATAAAACTACTCATATTATTTTGAAATTTATATCACGGTGAAAATGAAAAATATCTCCGTTATTGAAATATGATCAACTATTTTATTAGTTTTATTAATGACCCTTTAAAAATTCCAACATATTGCGCTGTTATTAAAATATCATTCTATGAGCAATAGGTATTTTATACGGCTAATATGTTACCAGCTAATTAGCGATATTAATTTCACTAAGGCTAATCAATTGTTTCATAGCTTTTGTTGAGTCATTTGTCCGACTAAGTTGAATGGTGATATTATTATAAACGTTTGTATAAACAATAACTAACTGCTGGACTGGACTTGAACTCTCGATCTTTGGTTAAAATCTTCCTCAATCCAATGGACTATCTCGATTGATTTAATTTGTCATATCATTTATAACACAACGAAAATTGTAGGAGGAATTGAAATTTTCTCCAATATTACGAATTACTAATATTCCTATTTATCCCTTCAATTAATTTTAAAGCTTGTGCCAGGAATGGTGGTGATAATAGTCTAAGGGGTCAGGATCGAATCTGTCAATGTTTACATCGCTAGGCAACTCTTAAACCAGTACGCCGTTGACGTTTATAACCGAATTAATATGGTTACTGGTTATTATTTAGAAAGAGAATAACAAAAACCTTTGAAAATTGATAGTTAAAGAAAAACAAATGTCTATGAACACGAAGATACCACATTCTACAAAGCAAGGGTGATATTAAAGAGAACCATTTGCTTATTACCCGACCGCAAACGGTCAGCTTTGATACACAAAAGTTTCCGCGCGCCTTTTGAGGGATCGCGACGAACAAAGACAACCGCCCTCGAGATTACTGCGGAGTATCTTTATAAGAACATGTACCACCATTGTGAACTCAGGTTTATATCAAGTCTACATCTACTCGTAGGTAGATTTATTATATTATAACAAATAGTTTATATTGATATAATCATATTATGTAACTTTTTTAAAACCTGACTAAGATTATATTTAAGAAAGTCAAAATATAACTTTTAATCACTTTTTTTTTAAATTGTACAATTAAACTTTTAGTAAAACATTTTGGATTAATATAATGTAACATTTTATCCAAATAGCATATAACATACACAGACAGAGTGGTGCAAATATTTTTACGATTTATTTTTTTTAAATTACAACAAGAATAATATTTATATTTGACTTGAAAACAAAACGTATGAGCACAATTACATGATTAGAAAAGTGTGATTATTATATGAAATTGAAATATCATTTTGGAATATTCAAAATATGACCTCAAAGTTTTTTTACGAATAAAAAATACTACGCGTAAACTAAATGTAAGATGATAATGTCGTTCAACAGGTAATGAAAATAAGTTATAGCTGACAGAAGTTACTCGACAGAATTCGATAAATCTTGACTTTATTAAAGTTATACAGAGTCATCAATTTTTTTTTTTTTAATTTTTTCGTAATACAAATATCTTAAATATCATCTTTCTATGATAAATGACGGACAAAAACCTGATGATAAAATTGGGCGCTCATAGACATAAGCGCTGTAAGAAATATTAACCATTCCTTACATTGCCATTGCGCCACCAAGCTTGGGAACTAATTTGTTATGTGCTTTGCCTGTAGTTACGCTCATCACCCTTCAACCGAAGCACAATAAGGCTAAGTACTGCGGTTTGGCAGTAGAATATTTGACGAGTGGATGGTATCTACTCAGATGGGCGTGGACATACCCCTACCACCAAGTAAAATCTAAAATGAGCGACGTACCTATCTTCTATTAAATAAGGTATATTACATAAAGCTTATCGAAAAGTTTGTTTTGTTTACACGCTTGACTTCAAAATACACCAGTGTGATTCGAAATAAACTGCTTTGGTTTAGACAATCCATTTATCGACAAATTATAAAAACTATATAATATGACGCATCGACTCAATGGAGCGAAGTACTGTAACCGTGTGGAGCAGCTAGTGTTGATATTTTTCAGACATTTATCAACAATCGGTTAATCAAGCTTTTTTTTAATCATATGAGTTATAATTATTTACATATTGCCAATTTATCGTGCCATCTCAGTTCTGGTATTCTGTGAAAAACAAAATAAGTCAAAGTATGTGACGAACGGGTATGCAAACTACGCATTACTTTGCATACTCGGAGCTTTACCGGCGTATCCAGTCTTTTTACTTGTCATTTTATGCAACATATTCAGGTTTTAAAAGCACGTTTCACTTGGTTTTATGCTAGCTTTCCAAAAGTGGTAATACCATACGAGTGAGTGGATTTAAAGCGATAAACATTTTTTTCAGCTTTTTGTTTATATTTTATAAATTATAGCATATATATTAAATACTCGTTTTTGATTTAATATATTATTCTAATGCACCGAAAAGTATTCATTCAATATTTATGTAAAATGAAAAAAAGTTACTCCAAATTTCTTTGGGATATTATGTCTGAAAGAATTAATCGCGTTGAACGGTAAGACAAATAGAAAAAAGAAATACTCTAACACGAATGGAAATAATGTACCGCCATTTGTTTGTCTAGAAATGTCTTTCTAAATATAAAGTGTATAATACAATTCTCGTTACGGACGTAGGCATGCTACGAGCTCGTAGAGCTCGTGTAAGCGCGTAGAACATTTCACGTAGCACTGTGGAGCGTTTTACTACAAGTATATATTATTGTCTTACGCTACAACTTAGTAGCGGCTATGTATTGTTTTTTTATGTCGGACAATACATTTACGAATACATTTTAAATAAGTAGTTTTGTTTTGCTAAATAATTACTTAAAATTAAATACTATATACATTCAATTCATTATAATTAATTAACATAAATAAAGAAAACTATTTCAAGTTTTTCCAGTGATTTCGTGTATTGTTTTAAATTATCGGGTAATTTGCTTGTTTCAGACACGACACAGCAATCTAGGGTATAGAATTTATTAGACAACGTTAGCCGATAATGTAACGTTGCAAAAGTACGTTAGAAGCAAATTGGCTCGTGATATTAGCGCAGTGTAGCGGCGCCTGTAATGAGCCCGCGCCGCGCCGCGGATTAACAAAATGCAGCAAAATTTTAATAGCTTTTTCGTGCTTATACTAAACCGATATTTTATAAATATGGCTTTTGTGCAACACAATTAAATATTTGATTAGATTTTCTAAAAAAAGTTTCCATAAAAAAAAAATTTTCTTAATTAGAAAAATATTATCGTAAATTAATTTCTGTGTTCAATCAAAAAATTGCTCTATAAAAATTTATAGCGATACATTTTAAATAGAGCTATTTTATTTGATTAGTTCAAGCACTTAGTATATATATCATAAATTGAAATCAAACACAACCAGAAAAAGTTCAGGCGCAGAACTACCGACTTTACGTGCGTGTCGACACGGGAATGTAAGTACAGCAAACTCCACCAAACTCCAAACTCCGACCTGCTGCTAGAGTTTCCTTGTGAGAAAAACTAATTAACTTTTTTACCATCCCTTCCTTGGTTTTAACCCAAGACCTTGGGATCTAGAGCCTCGCAAGCTACTAGCAGCGAAACTTGCTTAAGTCTTGTAAATTACAATATGCGCGATGAATAAAACCTACTCAATAACTTTTAGATAAATTAAACGTTTCGTCCACTATAAGGTAGTATAAGAATTAATATTTCATCTGACAAGTTAGAATGACTGGATTTTAAGCGCTCGTAAAACTTCAGTTTACATTTATCTTTTAACGTCCGTTTAACAGCTCAACCCTCGACAAAATTAATTTTAATTCCAAAGAGAACTAGGCAATTCTTGTGTAACGATTTTTAGTAAGGCTTTGCGCAGGCTAGAATGTTTTGGAATTAATACCAGTTGTAATGTTATAGATTTAATATCATATTTATAGAATTAATTTCATATTTATGATATATATACCTTGAATTAATAAATATAGATATATATTTTAAATATAAACCTTTTTATATATGGTTGTGTATAAAGTAATTGAGTTTTTCGTCTAAAACTATCTCAATATCTTGTTAGTGGAAAGAAAACACCTTGTTTTCTAGGGCCTCGGAAAGCCCTTAAAATTGTTGGTTCTGTGCCTAAATTAATAACATGTCGAATTTTCAGCATGCGATCATATGTCGAATGAAGAGTGTGCTACTGTCTTTGCACACTTACTTGTGCACTATAATATGACCTGTGCAAAACAATAGTAGCTTAGCTTTAATCAGTTAGTCATTTTGAAACTTGGATAAATAAGTAAGTGTTCTAAAAATGAATGAATGAATTCCGCATATTCATTTTCGCCGAGACTCTTAAGTTTTCGCTGTCGTTCTCGCTTCACGGCACACTCAATCGATGGTTCAGTTCTGGACCATTAGTTGGATCGTTACAAACCATTCTGCTAATTAACTTGTAAAATGAAAAACATTGTTTGGCTTCGACGTTCTCATTACGACTTCAGGAAAATTTCCATTTTTAAAATATGTAGTAGAGTTTCTTTTGTTTTTTTATGAGTCTTAAATAAAAATAACTGTGGTGCAGATTGCATAAACAAACCTTGAGCAGCCTGGTGAAACAGTCTTCAAACCTCTACCTTAATAGAGAAACCCTTTACCAACTCAGTATTGGGATATTTACTAATGTAAGCGACATATTTTTTTTATATTTGAACATTTATGAAAGTTAATAATATGAGACTGATATACCGGATAGCTTTTGCTGAAATGCAGAAACCTCGACTCTCGTGACTGTAATTACACGAGCTCAGGAGTGCAAGCCATGGCCTTTTCTAAAACAATTGCGTTTAAACAAAGCACTTGGAAGTAATTGTCTCATAGCTCCAGTCGTTTACCGTCATCAGTAGCTGACTCACCCTTCAAACTTCACTGTAATATTAAACAATTATGTTTGGCAGTAGAATAACTACTGACTAGGTGGTCAAGTGGTACCCAAGGGCACGAAACTGAAACAAAACTTAAATTTAGTAACATTCGCTCAAACAAATAATTAATATTAGAATTTTTAAATTCATTAAAAAAACAATGGTCAAAATAAATAAAAAAACATATTATGCAACCATATAAACTATAGTTTCCAACAATATAAAATTAACTAGTGATGTAAGCAAAATTCAACCGCATGGCAATCATTATTATTATAAATATAACAACCCAGTAAACAAACTTCAACTACTCGGCTCAAGTATGACCCGCAAGGCACTTTCAAGAAAATAAAATATCCGTACATATTGAACGAATTCGTCAAATATGTATCAAGTGGGTTTCAACTGAAGCGATATATAAAAGAAAACGACACGTATATCAGTATTGGATTTTATATTACTTCAATATAAGAACTTGTTTATTTAATACATGATTTGACTGGTGAACAAAGAACCTGACAGCTACACACTTTTACTGATAAAAAAATATATATTCATATTTACGAGCTCCGACCAGTATTCTTAAATTTCCAATTATTATCAAGGCGATCAGTTGAACAGTCTAGCTGATATTATAAATATTTCTCGATGAAAAATACATGTTTGTGCTGACTTATATATTAATAGGTCAAGCGTGTCTAAGTACATACATTAATCTTAAACATATATATGACATATAGGTATATAGTTTATTATGACAATGCAACTTCCCTGTGATTATTAATTAAAAATATACAGCATTATTAGTTGCAAAATTAATTAAATTACGTGATAATTTTCTAATTGTTGTTGTTAGTGTTAAAACAATTATGTATTGTTAATCAAATTGCTTCATACTATTCTATGACTTGACTACATTTATGATTTTATTTTCCGTTACAGTTCACTTAAGAATAAAATAGGAAATGCTATCACCAGCCACGATTCTAATTTTATTGAGTCCTTGGAAATCAGTATCGGTGATGTCAAAATAAATAATTGTCTGACAATAAGGTGAGACGATTCATGCATTAACCGATTAGAATTGGATGAACTCAGTGCAAAATTCTAAACCAAACAAATGTAGCAGTACGTATTTAATTACAAATTATATTTTTCTGTCTTTTGCAGTCTTAACACTTGGGATCATGAAGTTACAGAGAAATCGAAACCATAAAGATTACTATTATGATATTTTTTTTTTTATGGCATTGGTTGGCGGACGAGCATATGGGCCACCTGATGGTAAGTGGTCACCACCGCCCATAGACAAAGGCGCTGTAAGAAATATTAACCATTCCTTACATCACCTATGCGCCACCAACCTCGGGAACTAAGATGTTATGTCCCTTGTGCCTGTGAATTAAATGATAGCTTATGATTATATGTCAAACATAGGATGGATAGTATGTTTATACGTTGCATATGTTTTTTTAAAGATTAAGTTCCTTATATCAACGTAGCCAGAGAGAAAATTGCTGATCCGCTTTCCGGATGAACGCTGGCAGAAACTATAAAAGATAAACCAAAACTTTATATAAAAGATACATACGTCGATCTCGTGTCTTCGTAGATATTTTACAGTAACCATTTTACATGAAAAAAAGATATATCAAGTACACTGCAATTTATTTCAAATACAGATTTTTTTATGTAATAGGTAGAGCGGACCCAACAAATGAACCACCTAATAGTAAGTGGTCACCACCGCTCATAAACATTGGCCCTGTAAGAAAAATTAACCACACACCAATACACCACCAACCTTGGGAGCTAAGATGTTAAGGGACTGAACTTGTTGTTGTTGACCTGTGTCCGTAGTTACACTAGCTCCCTCATACTTCAAACCAGAACACAACAATACTAAGTATTGCTGATGGGTAGTAAAATATCTAATGAGTGGGTGTGAAGATATGGTATCCATACGGCAAGCCCGTATGGATAACCCATATGGACTAACCCGTATGGACAACACAACACCCTTCCATTATTTTATTTTTTTTAAATAGTATTAAACCTTATTAAAATAAATATTAAACGTCTTCTTTAAATTTGAATTATTTTCAACACGTGATATCTAAATAAATGTACGTGAAAACGGAATGAGCAATAATACGTCTTGGTATCTTTATAAATAATTTATTCATATTTATTTCACATTATTGTAAACTTATGTATGTGGCCTCTTAATATTATAGCCAATACTGTGTAATCATTTTATTTTACGCTTTTTGGATTTCAAACAATAGAAATAATCAAATATATAAACAACAATATTAGCACTGAAAGATATGGCTCGCATTGATTCAGGTTGTATAAGTGTAACATAAGGTACTACTACATCAGATTGCTATGTGCGTTACATTGTGCTTACATTTAAATAATTTACTATTTTTTTTTTTGCTTACACGCAACATAAACATTACAATGCAAAAATTGAATTAATTTAATATAATAAAATATATCTTATCATTAAAAAAACGGACATACATAAAACCACAATCAAACATTAAAATATACGAATTAGAACTTAAACGTAACGACTGCCTTAATTTGATAAGCTTTTAATTAAAGGCAGTCATTACGTTTATCATTATTTACGTTATTAATAATATTTTTTCTTATTTCCTTTGCATCTTGATGATTCTTCTAATTGAAACGTAAGTTTATTTACTCTTATTATTATAAGCGTTCATTGATAAATGAATTAAGTTTAATCAGAATAGCTAGTGATCGATAATTTCATTAGAATCTTGCGTCAAAAATAACACCCTAAGAGGTTGAAATTGAAATTTCCGCTTACCAATTATTTCGTTGTATCGCTCTATTTTGCCTTCATAATAAGAAATTATTTCTATACGACTCTATTTTTTATTTATTTAATTCCGTAACTATTATTTATTGTTTTTCTTGAATATATTTTTTTCTGTATCCATCAATTTCTATGTATTTTCAATCATTTCATTGTACAATATTATAAATTCTCAAGTGGCAACAAGAGTTTATGAAATACGGATAAAACAGTATTATTTATTAAATGTATAAAGTAGTTTATCTCTACATAGTATAAAACAAAGTCTCTTTCCGCTATCTGTAAGCCTAGATCTTTTAAACTAGGTAACGTATTTTTATGATTTTCCCATCAATAAACAGTGATTCAAGAGGAAGATTTATGTATATGTATGTATAGCATGTACATATCATAGTAGAGTCAAGCCGAGAATTTCAACTTTTCTATTTTTTTTTTATATATTTGTTCGTCAAGCAGTTATATTACCTTTATTATAAAGCCGGAACGGATAGATAGTACTCATAATTAACTCAAAAATAGAATACTATAAATAATAGAGTCAAATTGTTAGCAGTTAAATTACTATAAGAAGTTACATGTCACACGCACCACTAAGGTCGTGGAATCGGTATTTTCATTAGGGTTATATTGTAGAACCAATAATTTTAAGTTTAAGGAATGTCTAGTAAGGGCGGACGTGGGACGATGGGTGGAATTCAATTAGAGCGGTGAACGTCCGTTTTAATTTAATTAGTGATCTTTTTTGGATAACAGCTCTTAGGATTGCATGGAATCCTCTTGCAAGTACGAGTATAGTAAAAGTATTCGTAAAACCTTGACGATTCGAACCCGTTTTTTGTACTCAAGATATTGAGACCCCTGCGGCATCCTTTATATGAAAATTTACTGGAAATGAAATTATCCAACCATTACAAAAATCGAAAGGTTCTTTTGAACGTTATACATAGCCTCGGTTATCAGGAAAAGAACAGATGAGATAAATAGAATTGTTAACATTATTGTAATAGTTACTAATTATATAAATATAATATTAATCAAGTATTTGAGTCTTCTTCGTCTCATCATTTCTTGAGTCGAATTACTGCGTGTATATGAAAGAAAAGAAAAAAAAACGAACGAGTATAGTCGCTTATGATATTAATTACCTGACATCCCATCTTATTAAAAAGCAATATTACCATCTGACATCTAACTTTAGCATCGCGCACGCTCATTGGTCAGATCAAATAGCGCGCGCTTCCGCGGCTTCCTGTTACACACTGTCTGTCTCTTTTTAAGAGCAACAATGTCTATATTCTCATGCAAGCATGAAATGAAACATATTCTACAAATGATTGAAAATAACGTTCTATTAAGATTTTTTACTATCAGTATACGAGGACAACGAATACTATAATTGTTGTTGAAAATAAAGGTATCGTAATCCATTTTGAAAGTATTAATAGCTATATGTTTTCGTCCCGTTTAGCGATAGAAAGTCTCAGCGTCTATTCTGACCTTTTGGTCTTATTATACCCACTTCTAATTTAAGTTTTACATTAATTGGACGAAAAACTTTAATATATATTTTTTATAATAATTCCCTGGAAACAGGTGAATAATTCAACAAATTTAACAAAACAATTGTAGAGAAAAATCAAGAACCGCAACAAACTATGTAGGATGATTTTTGTTCAGTAATTTTATTTTTTATTATAATGTATCATCACATCATAACAGTTATTTTAGTTTGTCATTTCTTGAATCTGTTATAACTATCACGTTAGAGTTTCGCGCAGAACAACGGCGGTGCGCGTAAATCTCTCTTATAACTTTCTTACTGCGTCGCCAACTTTTAATTAAACTTATATCACCTGCATAACAACGTTGCTATGATTAGACTTTAATTTTAAACTCATTCTTGTCATACGTCTCATCCTAAGCACATTAGTTTATTTAAAAAAAAATAAACATTATATATAAAATCAATAAATTAATTTTATAAGAGCGTGGGTAGGCCCAACAAGGTGCTCTGAGGGCCTGGTGAAGGTCGCAGGAGGCGCTGGTTGCGGGCTGCACAAGACCGGTCGTTGTGGTGATCTTTGGGGGAGGCCTATGTCCAGCAGTGGACGTCCTTCGTCTGTGAGATGATGATGAGATTGTATATGAAATCTATTTAACTAGAGTTATAATAAAGATCAATAAAAAAAACAGAGGTGGACAAACGGTTGGAACGAAGTTGCTATCGCTGTATGTTATAAGAGACACAATGAAATAAATTAACAATGTTTGAGAATAGATAAATTGCAATGACAACTTTTTTAAATTAAAAATCCCATGTGAAATAATACAATAACAAAAAAACATTTCAAATAATATTTTTTCAAGCTGTATATAATAGTTAGAGAGAGAGAATGCAAAAGAGAAGGTAAGGTTGCCTGGCATATGTTTTTCGTGACGATTTCTGCCAGTTCAGCCGCGTAAAAGAACTTAGTTCTAAAAATTAAAATATAATAAATTTAGTGTAACGCTTTATGCAGGTTCGTTTATTATTCAAATAATGTGTATATAATATTTATATCAGGCAAAACACTAAAAATAATTATTCAGTAGTCTAAGATTAGCGTGGATACGATACGATGAGTTACGTCAAATACTTCAATATATCTGAGAAATCCACTAATTCTAATATTGTTTACTTACCATTACATCATTCGTTTCGATAGTATTGGTAATGTTGATATGATTTCAGAATAATTTGTCTAGAAATACTTAAAATATATCGCTATATAGCACATACGGGCTAAACCACAGAAACTCGTCAGCTCACTGATAAGCCAAATATTGGACCATTGTGTGTACATATTTCAAATATTTAACGAGCCTCCATATCGAATCTATGTTTAGTAACGATATCGTATCGGATAATATGGAAATGCTCTCACGTTAATTACACGAATAACTTACTTTAACGTAACGTAACGTACGTTAATCACAGAATAAAACAATAAGTTAACTTAGTTAAAATAAAAATAACTAATAACGTAGTCTTATAATTAATAATCAGTTTTGAAATAACAATCACAATAAAAACTATATAACCTTTGTCAAAAACAACTCGTTAACTACAGATTTATTTATATTAAAAAATACAATATAAGACTTAATTACAGAAATCAAAACATGTAAAAGTACAATAATTACATAATAGAATAAAAAATTCACGCCACAGTCGTCGACCAGATCGTCCAAAAGTCTTGAGAGGACATCGTAGCGAGCATTGTACATAGAACTAGGGTTATATGCGCAGTGATTCTAAAAATGAATAGCTAAAAAATATTACCTTGTAAAATATATAATAATGCTTTCAATTTATATCGTAATACTTCGAATATTTTTATTGCCTATAAATGCCTTGTATAATGTAGACATCATAGAAATACGTTCATTTTTATATTTTGAAGTATTGAACTCTCAATAAATTATCACTTAAGAATACTTTATTTAAAATAGACAAAAGAAGGTGTATCGTCCCAAATGAGAAGTAAGTGTTAAAGAGAGTATTCAAGGCTCGTCGTGGATTGATAAGACCCCGCCTGTATCGGCGGCGTGTAATTTCCCTTCGGGCCGCGACTTCTTTGATGTCGGTTCACATTGTTTTCAATGTCAACGTGAAAATTCAATGAAATTTTATCAAATGATTTCGAAAAGGCTTAGATATCTGATATCGAAAATACAAACAATTGTAGCAATTTTTACAACCATAAATTTATTACTTTTTTTCATTAATATTTTATTTTGTTGGTATAATCTATACTAATAGTTAAACAGATGTTTTTTTTTGTGTTGCTTAACTAAAAGGAGTATGTAATTTCACCCGCTTTAAGTTTAGTCTGCTGACGTGACAAATTACTTGTCGGAATCTTTTGAAAGTTTTACATTTAATACAAATTGTGCAATTAAACGAAACCAAGTAAGTTATATTTGCGGTCGTCACGAGCTGACTGACTCAAAAAGAGATTAAATAGATGCTTTCAACGTTTGAAAACACGGGACGCTATAAATGAAATAGGTGAGCTTAAGCAATAATCTTCTTAACGAAATAAACGTATGTTGCTATTTTAAAAAACAAAAATATAGTTTAAGGATTTAAGCTTTTTTTCTATTCAATAAGATAAAACATCTGCCGGCAAACTGGATACAGAACTCACTTGTTAATAACAATAATCCGCAGCTTATCCCGCCAAGTTGGTTAATTTAAAGGTTGGTTAATATAAGGGTTGGCTCAAACTCAAATAAGAAAAAATATTCGCAGATAAGTATTTTATAATTATTTCATTAAGATTGGCTTGCTTATAAGGCACCTTTGTTGTAAGTATCTATAACAATTTGTAAACGACCCACTCCTAGACCACAGTCTGCTTCAGTACGGGTTTGTGGCATATATATACATATGGCAAAATTTCATAAAAATTAGACACGTTCAGATTTCTTCACGATGTTGACCTTCATTCTACTACGCTAGATACGCGTTCTAACTACTGAGACATTTCGGTTTCTTAATCCATACCTTTATGAATTGATTGGTACTTTAAAAAACACTTACCATAGAGCTTCCTACAATGGATTTTTTTTTGAAGTCTTAATAAAAAATCCTACCAATTATATTCTATAAATCTTTCATATATCGTATTTCGAGATATGAAAGTTATAACGTTAAAACTTAATGCCTATTTCTGTACGTTTATTTTGTAAATGTTCGCAAGTCCAATTCAATTATTAATACTAGATACAGTAAGACGCTCGCAAATATCTCCACAGAGCGACGCCCTCGTAATTAATATTCACAATTAATATTCACTGAAAGCTAATGCACCACGCGACCAGCGCCAGGTCACTAATACGCACACTAATAAACAATTTATTTCTACCACACGCTTATGACAAAATTAAATTATATATAAATTGAATATTGAATTTTTAATAAAAATAATGTTAATAAAACAGTTAGTTCTTTTTTGTGGTCAATAGAAGGCGTTACTAGTACTTTAAATCGCGCTATTATTGGCTTGAGTTATTATTTTAAGTATATCGTCATTCAAAATAAAAATTGATCAATATGTAAATATGTGGAGTCTGTTTTATTCGTTGCCTATCAAGTACTATCTCTAGCTGATTACTATCTCATGCTATTTGAAACAAATATAATAAAAGCTTTTTAAAAAAATACAGTTCAAGACACATCTGCCAAAAGGTAAGACAAAATACGTATGATTATTAAAATTTGTTCCTCTATGCGTTCAATTCTAAGAATATTTTCCTGGTCTTACTTTAGCTGACAAAGATTTATACTGAAATATTTAAAAAAATATTTAATTTCTTTTTTTACTTATTTTAACAAGCCGAAGATTTTCATCCGAGAATGCATACCTGCATAATATAAAATCCTCGTGTTGTTTTCCTTGACCACAGATAAATTATAAGCACAAATTAAGTACATTAAAATTCAGTAACTTACCGAGGTTTGAAACCGTAACATTACGTAAGATACATATATTCTAGCCACTTCAGCATCTTGGCTCATAATAATGAATATGCATTAAATATCTAAATTTATTATTCTCAAGCCGTTTAAGAACTCCGAAATAATAGATAATAGAAGAAAAGCGAAAATCGAAGTTCCCGGCAACAATGTTAAATCCGATTGACAACTTTCAGTGTGACATTTATTTGGGATAACATTAAAAGATAAATTATTTATTTAATGTCTACATTTTATTCGTATTTTCTAGGAGATGTTCAACGTTGTGGATTAAATTGCCTACTCCAAAATCCGTATTTAAAAAGAAATTTTAGAATTAAAAAGTTGCTGTACCCGCCCCGGCTTCGCACGGGTGCAATGCTGATTCTAAGTATTCTACAGTTTGTTTTAATATATGTACAATGTTCACAATTTTTCCCTTAATAAGACAATACTCTCTAAAATTATCAGTGTTTCTCTACTATATTGTGCATGTATTATACATATATAAACCTTTCTCTTGAATCACTCTATCTATTAAAAAACCGCATCAAAATCCGTTTTGTAATTTTAAATAAGCTTACACAGGGACAGACCGACACAGTAAGCGACTTTGCTTTATACTATGTAATGATTAAGAAGTTAGTTATTAGTTAGAAAGGCTAGTTAGTATATATATGTTTATTATACAAAAATACTTACAATAGTTAACATTTAGGGAACTATTCCACTACGATGTCCTTATCGCGGTGTCAAAGGACATCCGGTCGGTCCTACACACGTACGATAAAATCGTGTCACCACTAACTGCCTGTTTTAGTGCGTACGGCCGCCGTTACGACTAGGACTAGCAGAACGTTTGCTCCAAATTACACATTTGCACTTAAAACTTGCTTTCACACATAAAGGCTCTTCACACATGGTCTTTGAATATTTGTATTTAGTAAAATCTCATTTATTTAAATGCAGCAAAATGTTTCCTTGTCTATACCGAACCTGTCTGTATCACCTAAACAATCCTAATATTATAAATGTGAAAGTAAGATTGTTTGCTACGTATTCACCTCTTAACTACTCAACCGATCCTAAAATGTTGCAGACACGTTTTCAGTATAAATGGTTGAGGATGTGTTATACCTGACCCTCTTCCTCAGGCTACGGACGAAGACAAGCTTAAAATAAGATACACTGTTACCATCGAATCGAAAAACCAGTTGTATTTGTATAAGTAAAGAAAATTAACGCATCTTTCGAAAAATTGACGAAAATAATATCGGACTATTAAAAATAAAGTAATAGCCTGTAAATTTTTCACTTCTGTCTTCTCTTAAAGAGAATGTTCGAAGTCTAAACAGCTGAGCTCGTTATGAAATGATATTAAATATGGATACGAAAAGTTTGTATTATCTTATCCCGATTGAACCCGCAATGTTCGATTAAGATTCACATGTTCTTGTTAGAAGTGGTTACTTGAAAGACTTAATCTATTTAAAATAAATTGAAAAAAATGTAGAATTCCAAAATTTGCGTCAGAAACACGATTAATTGTGTACTTAAATTAGTAATAGTCGGATATTTATCAAATTAAGAAAAAAAATTCAATGAATCAATTATGTATATCAACTAATAATTATTATAAAATCGATTGAGCTATTGAGATAATCGTTTACATCATTTAATCATGAACTAGTTTAATTATAGGAATATTTCATTTAAGATTATGAAACACTATTCGCTCAATAAATTATTATGAACAATACGTTGGATTACGAGTTTCCAATTTTGCGATCGCGTTCTCGCGTCGTTTTAATAAACAGACTTCAACATAACAAGTCGTTCCACTAAAATTAATATGAACAAAATGTTTAATAAGAAGCACTTTTATATTTATTTTTTAATTAAAATATCTATGTAGGCCCGCTGGTGGTTAGTGGTCACACGTATAGATATTAATACTGAACAATAATAACTATCTTTCACACATTGAGCACTAAGATGTCATGTCACTTGTGTCTGTAATTAAACTTACTCACTCACACAAACCAAAACACAACAATGCTAAGTACTAACTTGTCGGTCAAAAGTTGTGACTTTTGATTGAGTGAGTGAGCGATTCAAAATCTAAATAGCAGTAGAAGTAAACGTGTACATAAAAGCATTTTTGAATCATCATGATTGAATTAAATGTAAAGCTACCACCGGTTTAAAAACTAGATTCTACCGAAAAGAACCGGCCAGAAACTCAGTAGTTACTCTTTTTCAACATTTAATTACATCGTATTTCATATATAAATACGTACAAAGTGCATAATTTTTAATCTTTAATATAATCTTGTATTGAATAATATGCCTTATTAATTAATATGTTTTTGACATGAGCTTTAAATTTTTTAATAGGTCTTTTTAAAAATAACTTTGGAATTTTTTAATAGAAACGAATACCAATATTTATTATTATTATTATTATTATTATTATACCGTCTCCCAGAAAGAATGTATTAACTTTGCAAAGTCGGAAACTGCGTGTTATTCGTTTACCTTTCATCTTTTCATACAATGATTGTCACCATTTTGTTTCATAGAGAAAAATATTATTGTGAATATACATAAAATTGTTGTAAACATATTGTGAAGCAACTGTATATATACCCACTTTATTAAAAACATCCCGAACGGAGTCTCGAGCTTCAATTTTATAAATAGACTGGACAGTTCTTTTTTTGTTATATAAAAACAGTTTCAATTTTCAAATCCGAAGCGGTACCCCAAAGCAAAATGACGTAAGACACAATATAAAAGTAACCAAAGTATAATAATCGAGCATATTTTTTTTACATTTCACAAGTAAAATACAAAACGAGTTCGTATAAAATAGAACTGCAGTACGTAGGTATAAAAGTGTTAGTGTGTGTGTGTGGGAAGTTCAGTGAGAGATGTGAATGCAATCTATCTACAATGTTAATATAAGACCGCAAAGAGACGATTATTATATGCCGTTATGCCGTCATGCCAAGTATATTTACACGCCATAATATTCTCCATTGCTATATATGTATGTATAAGACAAAATATGCTAAATTACACACGCAACTCTGTTTTATTATTTATTTTAGTTTTTTTACTATAATTATAATTTTTATGGTTTTTTATACCATTTCACAATCGTAGATACCAAACACTAATTTCTTCGTCCTTTATCCGTTTGTTTGTTGATCTTAATATTTCTATGAATAAAATTATTTCGCAGCGTTGTTGCGAGATGTGCCGTTTCATATTAAAATGTGGAGCATGTCTTGAGCGAGATGTGTGAAAGTGCATTTAAATTTTACGTAGTATTTTTATAGTAAACATATATATTTTTTTAATTAAATATTTTTATCTACTAATAAATTACATTTACAATAGTAAATAATCGCACAATTATAACATACATTTCAAGTCAAAATAATGAGTAAATAACTTTTCTTCGCCACTTCGTAAGTAAGAACATTGTTTATAGGTTTTAATTGTATGCAGCCACGGAAAAGAGAAAAGCGCGCTTGCTTCTGGCGGACGCTAATGAGATCGCGCGATAAGCTAATAAGCGGCTACGTCGAGGAGGCGTCAGCGACACGCGCCGTTACTCGCTGGCTTATAACTTTTAAATTAATCCGCATTTTAAATCTTCTTTGTAAATATGACGTTATTAATTGGATCATAAACTCAACATCTTTGTGTTTTGGCTTTTAATAGACTTTTTCTTTTACACAGTACAAATAATAGTAACGCTAGTATTCTCCTGACCAAATATATTCATGTATTTATAGTCATACTTTTATTAAATTGAAATGTAGTGAATACACACGTGGCAGAATTTCGTTGAAATTACACACATACAAGTTTCCTCACGATGTTTTTCTTCGCCGCCGAGCACGAGATGAATTATAAACAAAAATTAAGCACATGAAAATTCAGTGGTGCTTACCTGCATGCCCGCCTGCCTGTATAAGATGCACGCGTTCTAACTACTGGGCCATCTCTGCTATAATAATTTCTTCTGTTAGGATATTACGAAGAATTTCTTAAGAGAAGAATAACTCTACTTTGTCAGACCCGGGAACTGGACCTGGATTCAAGTCCCTGTGAATCTGAATTTTTATAAGCCGGCTACGTGACCAATTAGGCAGTAAATTTATAATTATTTATTCGATCTCATATAGTATTCAGAGGGACAAAAGGCGAGCTTAATTCTAAAAGCATTACCTACTAACCTTACACAGTGCAAGAAAGTTAACAGGTGTGTTCAATTAACAAAAAAGTTCATACTGAACTGTGGCAATGTGTTTCAAGTCAAACAACGAATGAGCCAGATAAAAAAAAATGGACCGACGAAGAGAAGTGTGGTGTATTAACATGAATTACCTATATATTATGCAAATAAGAAAATTTACATTTAAAGCATGCGAGAGAAAAATCATTAAACAAGAGGGTGATTATTTAACAAGATGTGCTTAGATTTGTTCGCTATGAAATTAGCGACAATTTCATTTAAACTCTGTAACACTGAAGACATGATCAAATTTGCGTAATCCATAACAAAGCGAATTATTAACTAAAACTAAGCGATTTAAGTTATTTAAGTAAGATCTCTTTGACAAATGGGATTTGATATCTCCAATGTTCACGATAGATAACAATAATTAATGAACTGATGCAACTTCTTTATTGCTTAAAAAATAAAAATAAGAGTTATATTAGTGTACACCTAGAAAAAATATCAAGACAATGAAGGATGCAAAATTGAATAGAATTATCGTGATGCTTCTATGAAATGGGCAATCCATCAAGCAAACTCATCATCCTCTTGCCCTTTGCCATTTTAGATTCTCAACGTCTCAATCCGTCAAGCAAACTATCTATATATAACTATCTATATAAACTATCTATATATATAATTATACCTGGGTGTTTGACTACAACACAGATCCTCAAATACATGTTAAAAATCACGCTCGATAAATAATTAAATTCGATTATAGGCAATTAATGTTCACTTTTACTGATTTATTATTACTGTCCTTCGTTATGTTCTCTCTTCATTAACTCAATAACATTTACTTTAATTTTATCAGTGCTGTATATACCGAAGAATTGTAACCTTATATAAATTCAGAGACAGACTTTCTTAGCTTAAATGCTGACCTTGAACTTGTTAGGTCAACGAACTATAGGATGGTTGTAAATGTTTCTAAATGTTAAACAATAATCGTAGGGAACAACATTATTTACCACCGACTTATCAGATATTCTATATCCAAACAGTAGTACTCAGTATTGTTTTTTACCGGTTTGAAAGGTGAGTCAGCCAGTGCTACTAAAGGCTGCCACTTTAGTAGCATTGGCTCACTATATCTTAGTTCCCAGAGTTGGTAGCATATTGGCGATGGACGGTGGTGCAACCTACCATCAGTTGACCCATTTGCTCGTCCGCCTACCTATATCATTCAAAAAACAAACAAGATTATCCAAATTATGTAGGTGATAGAAACATTAAAAAAATGCTTGTTTATTAATAATAAACATATTTCAGCTTGACGAATCAGATACATTCGAGGTTAGCATAAGAAATTGATTTATTGTCTCAGCCCTATCAACAACCGAAAAGATTCAATTTACGCTGACTGAATATTTGAGAGAGTTGGATTTAACATGCAGTTAATAGAGATGACAAAAAATAAAAAAAAATAAAACTATTAATGTCTAGTAGAACAAATGAGAAATTTACACAGTCACCAATACTTAGAAAAGTTAATCAGAGTAAGTGCAGCCAAACATATTCGTGCTCTAACATAACTAACATAATATAAGTTATAAACTACTCTGCTAAGTATTCATTAACTAAGGAAATAATTTAAAAATTGATATCAGTAAAGGAAATCTGTAAGAAGAAACTCGAAACTCACCACAGACCAAGAGCGTGAAATATAAGAACGTGATATGCGATATAGACTTTAATAATTATATAATTTACAGGATACAAGTATCAAAATGGCGTATCGTCGTAAGTCAGATTGGTACAACTTTCTGTAACAAGAACTTGTGGGACGATTGTAGCATTTTATTTAAAAAACCTCATAAAATCACGTTTCAAAAGTAAAAGTCTACTTCAATAAAATATACTTTATACTTCAGTAAATTAGGTTTTGAAGTGAGGATTTCCGATACATTTGCTTGAAACCTAATAACTGCGACCGACAACTGAACCAGCAATATCATATAACATTTTTATTTTTTATTTATTTCAATTTATTTCGAATTAAATAGTACATCACATTTGCACTGATAAGTATTTACGTACATTATAATTTAAATTAAGTTGTACATTTTTGTTTTTTTTTTTTTGATGTGATGAGTGAGGTGGCAAACAAGTAAAATGCTCACCTGGTGGAAAGTGACTACTACTGCCCATGGACAGCTGCACCACCGGGGGGCTTGCAGATGCGTCGCCGTTCTTTAAGGAAGGAGTACGCTCTTTTCTTGAAGGTTCCCAAGACGTATCGGTTCGGTAAAACCGCCGGCAAGAGTTGATTCCACAGAGTGCGAGGCAGAAAATGTTTAAAAAATCGCGCTGTTGTGGATTTTCGAACATTCGACAAGTTATATTTTTCCTTTAATGATACGAGTCGAAGACATCTTGAACATAAATAGAGACACACAATGTGAATTTTAGTGAACACACACAATGTATAATAACGAATATACAAAAAGAATTAAAGAAGTAACGCGAATCGCATCGAGTACGCTATATTGGGTAGTAAGATGGCCTCCTCGGTCAGTCAACGAAACGAGGGCTCGAAACGACCTCTGTCAATCCACTCTCAGGAGTATTTGCTCTTCACTGGCGAGACAGCCTTGTCTAATAATGCACGATACACTTCAGTCTTCAGCGACCCTTTATATGTTTATGTCTTCTGAATTTAGATTTTCCTTAAAGAAAATAAGGTTTAGAACTCTATTTTCTTCTAGCTTAAATTTATATTTTTATGTTTGACCAGAATAAAAACACTTATTCTAGTACACATTAAATTAAACTTTGTATTAACAGATGAACTTATGAACCGACTCAAATTTTGATATATAAATAATGATGTTTTTTTTTTCGTATTCTACGCCTTTGCACTTACAACCAATGTGAACATTTCTAGCGTTGTACTATCAACGTACAATTCATGGCGCACAAGTCTTATTAAATAATTGTTTACAACAATTTTTGAAGTGTTTTTTTTTATGTTTTAGTGTAGTTGTTTAATGTTTAGTTTAGTGTATTTTATGCTTTTCCTGCAAGTCGGTTACTACCATTACATTGGTCAATTTTATTTACTCTCGGTTAGTTAGATACATTACTTTAGATTCTAGAATAATATTCTTTTTAAATTTAACGCATACCACAGAGTTATATAACTTACGTCACAAGTATAAACCTTCTCTATATATTTTCACCGCAACAACTTACTTAAGTGAGGGCACACGCAAGATACATCACATTACGTGAATCGACTATTAACTGATAAAGGCAAAAAGGAAATCGAAGGCTGAGAAAGATCGACTCGAGATTAAAGATAAATTGAATCAAGTATCTTCGCGGTTTAGTTATAATACGTATATATATAAAAATAATCATTAGTTAATAGACAAAAAAAATTTAACACATCTTAGTTACAAGTTATATTTTATACGTTATTAATAATCCATTTAATATATAAGTTATATCGAATAATACTTAATATTAATATATAATAATTTATTAAATTAAATTAAATTTTAATTAAATGTACTATTGAAAGAAAATAACTCAAAAAAAACTGTTTTAATAATTTTCTACAGTAATAAATTAACCACACAATTTAAATCAAATTATTGAATTTATATAATTATTTCGCGAAAATAAATAAAATTCACTTATACCAATAAGTAATACAAAAATGTTTGCTTCGGTTTCAAAGTTTTAAAGTTATGGAGCGGGGAGCGCGAGAGGTGCGATGTGGGGGTAAGACAGCATCGATAGCGTTTGAAAGGAAACTTACTCGCGCGAGCAGTGGTTCATTCGAATTAGTTTATCGATAAAGATTTATGGGTTCAGTCGCATTGCATATATTTACGAGGCAGACTCAAACTTTTATTTAAAATAATGTTCAAATAGTTGCGCATAAGAAGAGTGAACTACCAGAAATTAAATATCGTCTATTGCATTATAAAATCGATATATAATCGAATAAAATATAACAAAACCCGAATAATTACATTGTCTATTGTTATATATGTATAGTATACTATCAAAGACAACCAACAGTTGTTGATGTAATGTTACATGCAATTCCGGTCAAACACAAGCCGTAGGAAACCATGTGTACTCTAATATTCATATTAATATGTGGGTCAAAAATGTGTGCTTTAAAAAATCATCACAAATATATAGAAAGGAAAAAAGCAGTGCAGGGCTTTTTTATGTTATCGGTAAGCGGACGAGCAAATGGGCCACGTGATGGTAAGTGGTCACCACCGCCCATAGACAACGGCGTTGTAATAAATATTAACCATTCCTTACATCACCAGGGCGCCACCAACCTTGGGAACAAAGATGTTACGTCCTTTGTGCCTGCAGTTACACTGGCTCACTCTCCCTTCAAACCGGAACACAACAATACTGAGTACTGCTGTTTGGCGGTAGAATATCTGATCAGTGGGTGGTACCTACCCAGACGGGCTTGCACAAAACCCTACCACCAAGTAATTTTTAGTCTAAATAGAGTCTCTGAATTATTTGAGACATATACCGTCGCGGACTTTTCATATTCGCAGTATTCGTTTGAACCGGCGTTTTTCTCTTTTACTACACTAACAATAAGGTATTTCTAAAAAAATATACAACATATAAACATGTAAATATCTCTATGAAACCATAACTTAATACATTAAAAAAGTTCAATCGGATTTTATTTTGTGTGCTACAAAAGCAACCAAACTTATAATTAAAACCAATTGTAAAAATATTCAAATAAAATATAATTTGTTAAATTATGTTGATATATTGATAGCAAATTGATCACAATTTTTAATATTTATAATTTAATTGTTATTAATTAGTAAATGAGTCCTAAAAAAAATTATAAACAGCTTTACGAGTGATTAAATTGTGCCTTCTTGTTTAAAATTTCAAAGCAATGATAACAGAATGATTCGATGTTTAACTTAACACCAAAAGACAACGTTCATAAAAAAGGTCCATAGTATTTTATTAGGACTAAATAATTTTTAAAATATTATGACAAGCTTATATCATTTACGAGTGACGCAACACAAAAGAAATGAAACAAACTGACCAACTTTATTATCAAAGAGTGCGTGAAGTCTGCGTGTACTTAGTGGCCACTATTCTTTCGATGCATTTTGTAACTTTGACAGCCAAACTAGACATATAAATATTCCGAGATTAAAGTTGATTATAGTATTTGAATTACAATCCCTGTAGTATATCGTATTATACATTATTCATGCGAAGCTCCACGTCACAGAAACGATCTCGGGTAGACGACAAAAAGGCGTCCAGAAAACTTACTCCGAGTGTAAGTTAGAAATTACTGAGAGAGATATTTCCTAACTTCGTCAAAAGGTCGCTGTATCGTGGAGTAGAAAAATTCTGTTTGCAATTCAAATGAAGTTAAACCCACGCGTGCGTCTCGCTGATAAAACTTGCATTTTTACTTTGAAGCACAAAAATAAAAAGTCGATGGATTTCTCACAATTGTGGAGAGTCACTTTTGGGTAGAGTTATTCAATTACATACTGGCAGAATGCAGCAGCAGTTTTTAGTAAACTGGTAACATTTTATTTTGTTACGTATTCTATATATACATTAAATAATATATATATACACGTAGGTTCTTTCCGTCGAGTCTCAGTAGTGGCCCGACTATTTGCAGCATAAATAGTCCGGTGCCTCGGTAAGCACGTAATTTCTCTCGGTAAGCTGTAGTTTCTGTACTATAATTCTCTCCGATCCTTTTGGACTGCTGTCCGCGCCGTACTATAGGAGTGAGAGGATAGAAAGTGCACCTGTGTGTTGTACACTCACTTGTGCACTAGTCTCTGTCGAGAAACGTCAAAGAAAACACCATCATCAATAGTTTATAATAACCTGTCCTTTTCATAAAAAACTTATATATACATATAGCTTTGAAATGTTAAATACGAAATATTATCATTGAATTCTGCCTAAAAACAATCGCTTTTGATGGCCGAAAATATAATCATAAAATGTGCTTACAAGAAGTTATGTCGTTTATTTAATCTCAAGGTAACGAGGGCCTTGACTAAAATGAAACGATGGGCGAGCGCCACGAACGAACTTTGACAATTCAAGAAATAATATTTAGGAAATAAACTTCTGTAATGTTAATTTCAACATAGCCATGTTCATACTTAACAATACTTTAATTTTATAATATAATATGTCTAGGTTAAAGTATTGCGCAATATTTGTTTCGTTTAAATCTTTACGACATGGCTAGATAACACAATGAAAATTTGTCACGCGTAGATTCCGTTGCTTCCTTATCCAGCGTCCCTTGTCACATGAAATAAGTATTTTATATAAAACCGACAATTTTCTTTATAGCCCACTTCATAGTGTAACGAAAAAATGTATGAGATATTTTCCAGGCGGTTTATCTTAACCAACTTTACAATTTGATAATCGCTAAAATCATTGAAGTATGCAATCATACCGTAACGTAACAATTTGAATTTCGTTTTTAATTTTTAATAAGACAACAAAAATTAAAAAAAAAATATTTTATAAAACTGACATATCACGATCATAACAAGATCGTGATATGTCAGGAAGTAATATGCAATATTGAACATAATAATTTTAATATTTTAAGTATAAAAATAGCGTATTACCATAAGACAGTTTTACGTCATTTTTCAATTAAGATCCCATGTAAGTTCTTACAAATAGCAATGCTGATATATTTACACTCACCTAGTTTATCGAAGAAAATCCTATAAGTTTTGGAAGACTACGATTCCGAACATATGAAGAAATTTTAAAATCACGTAACCAGCGGAAAAAATAAAAATATATTAATTATAAAAACAATTTTATTTTAAAGTGAAATTTACTATAATTATACTCAATTTACCGCTATACGGTATCCCGACAGGTTTTAATAGAAAAAACCTACACGATCAGTCTTTTAAAACCTGATAAAATAAAAAATAGTCCGTGTATCGTTTCCGAAGTGCAATTTTAAGAGCAGCTCGAATCCGAGCGATGTCGGAGCTATGTATCACGCGTGCAGTTGTTGCCGACTCGCCGGTAAATGTTTAAAAGAACCCACTCTAGGAGGAATAGACCGAAATAGCTGCAGCAGTGAAATATATGGACTTGCAGTCACTTTCAGACATCTGCACATTGTATTTTATTGTCTCTTTATTTCCTAAATCCGCTGATAAGCTGTATACAATCTATTTCGATTGTAAATGGCTTATCAGCGGATCAGGGTACGTATATACCCTCGTGAGTCATTCGTAACTTTCTTATCTATATAAAAATCTTTATGGGAAGGAACATTGGTCGTAGTTTATTTTGTTTTAAACAATTTCAATAAATCAGATGGAGAACGGACTTAATGGTAACTGATAGAAAATCGAACATGAAAATTTATATTATAGGAAATATTGCCAACTTGCTACATCCGTATGATTCAATGAGCCAATATCATATATTTGCTAGATAAAGCAGTATTATTCTGTAAGAAAACATTTCAAATCTCATTCGTATAATGTAGACAACCAATTTTCAGTGTAACACTATCTTACGCTATTATTATATCATTTAAAAGTTTTATAATAGTCAATGTCGCATGTTACTTTTTACATTTCGATGACTTTCGAGATTGTTCTTAAATTACAACTGCACAGGCATTATAAGTTGATACAAAACAAAATTACATTGTGTCTTAGTAAGACATATTGACGTGTCAAATATACTCGTAATTATGAAATTATAATAACAGAATCATATCAAATCATCATGTCGTATAATATTGTGTAATATGTGTTATCAATAAGGAATATTCAATTTAGTTTTTAAGAAAGGGATCATTCCAATTATCGTAATACGTAGAGGGTTTTTCTTTTTAATATGTGACTACGTCTTTATTCTACTGGATATAACTCTCGATATCCTTACTTAAAATCATGGGTCAGGCTAATAACAAGTTAATGATTTTCGGCCAAGAAATTCTTAGTAGTAACTCGTAATTTGTAATTTGGCTGTTACTGAACTGTCTCGAGTCCTGTCCCGTTGCCATCCTATCAGATTATAAGGAAATATAGAGGGTTCGCTTTTGTTTACACTCACTAGAGCACTTGGTCAATGGGAATATCAATCACAATTTGACAAAAAAAACCTCTGATTTTCTTTCTCCGGTTCTTCTAAGGACAAGGCTTTTTTATTCAAGACAGTGTATAACAAAGTGTGTAACAAACAAAACAATTCTCTATTCCATAGAGGAATTTCATATGATTTGACCAAAATCAGTCAAGATTATTAATTTAATATTTCACCAGCCATAACGATAACTCGTATAAAAGTGTTTTCATGATGTGGCGTATTTATTCCGTTAGAATGTATGTTTCCCTCATTAAAATAAATAGTGATCACTTATAGCAAGATTTCATAAATATAAATTAAAGAAAGAGACACAATGTGCTTCTACCTATATAATATGAGATGGTTTTTTTTCACTCTAAGTCAAAATATAACAGAATAACAAAATTCACGTTTGTTACTTTTGTTATTTGACGGTGTAATGTAATTATATAACGCCTATATATCACTCGTGATATAAAAATAGGGCACCTGAAATAATCGCGAAGCAAATGCGTACAAAACAAAGTATCAAAGTTTTCGTAGCGACATTTGTCAAAACGTGGCTCCAAGTCGCATCACTTGCGAAGTTGTAATCATAACACATCGCACAATATCCGAGCGAAGGAAGATGACAACAAATGTGTAAATGTAGAGATTTTACGCACATAGCGTCATCCTATTTAATTTTAGAGCAATAATAAAAACATTGTAACAAATCCTTGCAACGGACATATTGTTTTATACTTATATATTATTATATCTAATCTATAGAATGGGGACATCATTTGAAAAAAAATCCAACATTAAAATACTAATAATAAAATCGAGGATAACAATTTTCCATCGATAGATCTTTTTTCATTTAGTTAGTTCTTTTTCAGTTTTTTTGTTTTTTTATGGTAGACGAGCATATGGGCCACCTGATGGTAAGTGGTCACCAACGCCCATAGACAAAGGCGCTCTAAGAAATATTAACCATTCCTTACATCACCTATGCACCACCAACCTTGGGAATTAAGATGTTATGTCCATTGTGCCTGTGATTACACTGGCTCACTCACCCTTCTAACCGGAACACAACAATACAGAGTACTGTTATTTGGCGGTAGAATATCTGATGAGTGGGTGATACCTACCCACACGGGCTTGCACAAAGCCCTACCACCAAGTAAAGAATATTTACAGAAAGTTCATATAACTGATTACCTACAAATCCATAACATGACGTTAGAAACTCAAATAATTGACTTTTGATCAATTTATTATAATTTACTAACTAAGGAAGAAAAATAAAAAAGGGCACACTTACCTTTTCAATTGGAAAAGCACATCATTTAAATATGACAGACTAAACTCTACATGTGTGTTAAGAACAGCTAACTTAACTGGTCTTACCTGAAACAATAAAAAAACATATATATGTACATTCAAAAAATTATATTAGAAATCACTGCTGAAATATTTGTTACGCATTCCACACATTTGCGTCCGCACATTTTTGATTTTCCATTATAGATACTAGCGACCCAACCCAGCTTTGCACGGGTGCAATTTATTAGCTAGGAAAGCTAAGTTCGCTGCGCAAGAAAATATTAAGTAAATACATTTACATAATAAAGTTTATTAATTTATTTTGTGAAACATATACCTACATAAATATTTCGTTAGTGCATTATGGGATATAATTTAAATAATCTTAACTACCGAGGTAAAAAAAAATATTGTTACAGCCATTTCCGGCCTTTTGTTTTTTTTTGGTAATTTGGTGACATCTTTATTTGAATAATAAAATTCAAAAAACAATTTTAAATATACATTAAATGCACAGATAACTAATTAGACTAATCTTATTAACAGTAGACTGATATGTACTAGATAAAAATATGTCTCCTAAGGTTTTTTGGATAAAACTCCGTTAAAGTTTTGTACAACAAACATTTTGTACATAATATTTAAAAATTATGTAAAGATACTTTCGTTGTTTATTACTCTTTCCGTTCTGTTCTTCTAATAACGTCAGTGCATCACGAAATCTAAAATGTTCTGTTACTTGCCTGCAATTATACTAGAACTGGCATTAATGGTGACTTTCAATCCAAGCAAGCAATCTTGGCGGTAGCACATACTATGAGCCACTTGCTTCCCATCCAGAAAAACCTACACATCCCACTGGTCAACCTCTTATACTTTTAAGCGACAAAGCTTACTTATGCTCTGTCTTTACTTACGTACATTACGACATTATGTTACATAAACACTACGCACAGCTCTACATCAGTATGTTATTTAAAGGCTGTGCACAAAACTCTGGGCTTCCGATTATTATCATGTATACAAAGAGTAAATTGTTTAAACTGAATGTTAAATATATATAAAAATACCTATATATAATATTTTTTAATTGCTTGTACTCTAATTTAATGTGTTAGATACGAAATAAAAAAAATATTCTCGAAGTATTTAAGGAATATATTTATGTACGTATACATACGTATAATTATCTTCTTCCAAATAAAACAAATTAAATTTAAATTAAATGTCTTGAGACATTTATCCTTCGTTTGAAGTCTCTCATTAATTTATGGCATCACACGATATTATAAGCATAAATAAGTGTATTAGAAGCAGGAGGCCGTGCAAGCAGTCCCACGGGAAATTAAACCGACAGCTACTTGTTGAGAGCTTCTTATAAGCCGCTTAAACGATTCCCTTTACATTACGTCATCGCTTAAATGACATTAACAAAAATTTATAAAAGTTTGTGAATAAAATTACATAATAATTCGTTCACTAGCAATGACTGAAATTATGAACATTTCATACTTACTTGAAAACGAGGTTCCGTTTGTCTAATCTCGGAAACGTTTCTGACTTAGTATATATTTATAAGTCTAGTTATTTTTATTAAGAATGACATATGTTTGGGTTAATTGGACGAATCATTAGATTTAAAGATTAAACGCTCTCTTAAATTTCACACCGTACATACCTACAGGTATCTTAAGTCTTTAACCTCCATTTTCTGATCCACTATTCGAAGCAGATTTATTAATTACAAAATACTGAATGCTCATTGGTGATATTTTCCGTCATCGATAGTTTTCAACCAATGACTGTAAAAATTAAATTGAATTTAATAAATTAAACTTTGTTAGGGTATTCTATTCCTCTATCTTATTCACTAACGGTACATACTAAAGCGAACTCTTCGCACGATTACGATTTAAAATTTTCAGCTCTTATATGTTCTGATTAAAGCTGATGAATCATTGAGATTTGTTATTATATACATTGTATTTATTTACATTGTATACATAAATGCATTTATAACGCAAAATAAACATTACATCTATCACAACCGTATCGAAACTAGCGAAATCCCAAGCAAACATTTAATTCTACTGAAACCAAATATTTTCTTTTCAATATATTTAATATTGCTTATAGAAAGCTTTAAGCCAATCTGCTGCATATTACTTTTATTTTAAAGTTCAAATTTGAAAACACTGTTTATTGTAATTTGTATCCTTTGTCACAAGCGCAAGGGCATGTGATAAATAACATGGAACAAAGGGACCGATATGGAAATAAGAGTGCGTGTCCGTTGAGACTTGTATTGATTGCGCGGAGCATCTCGTTTGAGAAAATATTGTTTAAGAGTATATTTACTTAAATTTTATTAAAATAATTTCGATGTTTTAAAAGACTTTACATGTACGTAGTGGAAAGCATGACGATGATCGTTATCTGCTAACGCTAAACATCGATAAATGCATTGAAATTATGTGAACATCTACAATGTTACCCATGATCGTTGGTACAATGTACTAATCACGGAAAATTATATTTCTTGTAGTACCAATTTTGGACTATATGTAATATTTATGGTAAGGTATATACAAATATAACTTACCACTAGATAGGCAATTTCCTTATAAGCTTGTAAATTTTACTGAAATGGACATGTAATTGGCTTATGTGGAATTAATACAAGGATCGGATAGGCCACGTGATCTTTCCACTTAAGCAGTCACTGCCGTTCTCGAACCGATACTTGGTAGATAGTTTGATTCAACTCGTTCAGAACTACTAATAAACTTGATATAATTTTAACGAAATCTTTACTAATATTACAGAAGTGAAGTGTAAGTGAGTTGGTTTGTCACGCTTTCAGGTCTTAACTATTCGACCGATCAGTATGAAATTTGGCAGACATATTATCCTAACACCTCCCTCCCCTTCCTCCGTTCCAATTGCGGTTGGAAATTAGTAATTGATTAAAAAACATATGAGAACTGAATCTGTTAATAATAAATTGTCAATAAAGCAAACGTTATTTCCAAAGAACTACATTTATTTTACAACAATACACATACATTTCGTTGATCAGATAAAATACGTCAATAAAATAAACTTCACAAGAATATTGAAGACCGGATTATATTCGCTGAAACGTTAAATTCTGTATTTGCCGAATTGATAATAAAATACATATATATATAAGGAAATTACCACAATGTTACTATTTCTAACAGGTTTTGTATGTTATATACATTGAAAAGTTAATATTCCAGCTAATTATTATAAAAGTTAATCCATTTTAAGTAATTGTAATTACATTATGTCATTCTTTTTAAAGTTAATTTTAGGATTATTTTTAATTTCGAACACTCGTAACTTACTTGACTTTAAAATTTAAAATCTGAGTTTTGTTGAATAATAAATTTAATAATTATAATGAATCTTTATAGATCAAGAGCTGTCAGAAATATAATAAGCTTATTCAATGAACAAAAATTTGTATATTAATTTAAAATGATCGTCTTCATTTAAATATGTCAAGGAGTAACGACATTGTCCGTTCGAATTATTCCAGTAAATTTGGAGTCGAAAATGTGAGATTTTATACAAACGTGATCTTCTTCACACTCCGAAACGATGAGAAAACGACTAAGGGTTTGACTTAATTACCAGAGACAAAAACCCTTGACCATTGAATGTATACATACATTTCTAAAATGCAAAAACAATTTTCTATCTATCTATCTTTATTTTGATAAGTTTTTTGACCTTTTTAAGGTATATAAAAGCTTGTAAAGTGTAACTCATAGATACACAAACTAGCTACCAAGTTCAATTTATAAGTAATCTCAGTTTTCGTAGTTAAACTACCTTCACAAACTGTGCTGCACTCGAGCGCAACCAATAGTTTGACCTAAATAACAAGTCAAATACTAAATATTGCAAAACCGGATTAAAAGTTAGCGGCTGTACTCACCGGCTCAAGTAGTGTTTGTGTAAAGAAGTCATTTAAACTAAACTTCCGTCTTGCTTGAGGGGCGAATTTAATCAAACGTCAAGCATCAAATCATCGTTTATGTTTAAAAATATAATTTATTATGTGGTGGTGTGCTATAGTTTATATGAACGTAACCTCATCTCATTGAATGAATAAATCTTTACATTAAAAACAAATGATGAATAAAATTGTAAATAAAAAAATATTTAATAAAACAAATAGTTACAAAAAACAGACGTGTTTGTGACGTCACAAATAAATCAGTCAACTCAGCATATATTGGAAATCTGAACATTATCATCTCACAAGAATTGACAACCATCAGAGACAGCATGCGACGGATCCACGAAGATGATTTTAATCGCTGGATTTAAAGGACGATTAAGTACGTTTTTCAACGACAGACAGAGTACCGCACCGCGGCCTACTTCTGCTTCATGCCGTCTTCACAGAAGGATATCACCTTCTACCAGCTCCTCCGTCCTCCTCCGTCAATAGTAAAAGTCAGGAAAAAGCACTGGAGCCGCCAAGCTGCACACTCCAAGCGGCAAGCAGCTTCAGAGTGCAGCGCGCCGTATAATAAGGACCATTTTAACCAATTGTTTACCTCAAATAACCATAACAACAGACGGTATCGGCTCATAACCAATTTCAAAAGGAATTAAGATATTCATTACATTGTCCAAAAATACTATTGACGAAATTTGTAATAAAACGCACCGAATGTTACGACAGTATCTTAAAAATATGCTTTACTGTACTTGAACTTTAAAGAACAGACAATAGTAAACGCAGTCGGCAAGATTCAAGAGTCATTGAACTCGAGTAGTTCTTGACCTGCAATTTTTATTATTTAGGAACTCTGCAAACTTTTTTTGGTTTTATTAATGATGCACTAGCGAATTAGCGCTTAGCAATAAAATGTGCTTAGCAAGAAAATATTAAATAACGATATTTATACTATAACTTTTAAATAAGTACATATATCAAAAATTAGTAATGTGAATAATAATTTTATTCTAAATCATAGTTAAAAACCTGTCCACGGCTTATAGATTCAATATTGGGTAATTTTGACGAGCGAGATCACAATTTTATTTTTTATTAGCACCCGTATCGCAGACATTAAAGACTGCTTAACAAAATCTCTTTGGTTGCACGTAATTTGAAATCGGTGGTATCTTCTAAAGTATCCAAATAATATAGTGTAAATTACATTTTTAATCCACATGAAATATTCAAGGTATGATATAATAATTATTAAACAGATATAAAAAAATATATATCTTCAGACCAATTATAACGTTAATAAAGGCAGAAACATTTTTATTTTATTCTCATTTGTAGCCGTCGTTATCGAGCTGTTGTAATATGAAATCCTGAGACGGTTTTTGCTTTTGACGTCGATTGATGATCAATTACATGTATGATAAAACATTGCTTATAAAATTATATATGAATGTAAAAAGCTATCTAATCTGAAATCAATTAAAGTAGATATTTGTCAATAATATATATTTTTTATGGCATTGGTTAGTGTACGAGCATATGGGCCACCTGATGTTAAATAGTCCCCACTGCCCATAGACAAAGGCGCTCTAAGAAATAATAACCATTCTTTACATCACCGCCACCAACCTTGGGAACTAAGATGTTATGTCCCTTGTGCCTGTTATTACACTGGCTCACTCACCCTTCTAACCGGAACACAACAATACAGTGTACTGTTATTTGGCGGTAGAATATCTGATGAGTAGGTGGTACCTACCCAGACGGGCTTGCACAAAGCCCACCAAGAAGGTATTTTAAAGGATATTCCAGACATAAAGTTATAGACTGGATGAACGTAAGTACAATTTAGTTGAATGTATCTTTTAGAATCTCTTAAAGCTTAAACTATAAATGCAAAGGCACTGAGTTCATTTCTATAAAATTATATAAGAACGTGAAATTTACGTTTGTCATATCAATAGTATATATTTAAAGCGGGTATCAGAAGCAAAACTTCTTATATAATATTGTATACTAAAACCTTATTCGAAACGCGTTGCGACATAACATACATAAGCAGCCCGTAAATGTCCCACTGCTGGGATAAAGGCCTCCTCTCCCTTTGAGGAGAAGGTTTGGAGCATATTCCACCACGCTGCTCCAATGCGGGTTGGCGGAATACACATGTGGCTGAATTTCGTTGAAATTAGACACATGCAGGTTTCCTCACGATGTTTTCCTTCACCGCCGAGCACGAGATGAATTACAAACACAAATTAAGCACATGAAATTTCAGTGGTGCCTGCCCGGGTTTGAACCCGAAATCATCGGGTAAGATGCACGCGTTCTAACCACTGGGCCATCTCGCGTTGCGAGTTCTATTATAAATTTTATGAGTATTGGTTAGTTTTTACAGATAGACATTACAAAGAAAATGTTTCTTCAATTAACATAGATATCAACATTTCTAGAACAAACATTCGACATAAACACATTCTTTTTTACAATTACAATACAAATACTATTACTTTCCTTAAATTTATCTGTATTTGTCTGACGTTATGTTTTAATTTTGTTTCAAAACCTCTTTTTGTAACAAAAAATATTTAAAACAAATAATAGCAAAGTTTTATTATTCCCAACAAACGACGTGGCTATTAGTATCGGTCTAGCAAATTAGGCAGTCAGCCTCACAGGGTAAACCGTCGAGTGATGTTAGACCTAGACACTTAATTAAGCGCGCAATTACTGAACGTACAATTAACTCGCTCCTTATTGAAAATACTCCAACGTAGCTTTTTATTTATTACTAATCTATTATATACTATTACGAGTATATAAAATATTTATTTATTACACGTTTATCTCAGAATTTACAAGCGTGTTTTGAAAAATGTTTATTGAGAAACATTATTAACTAAAAAAAATCCTTTATGATTGATAATAATCTCATTTATTAATATTTAGCAAAGGTAGTGTTGAGACGAGACTAAAATCCCACTAATATACATTAGTGGGATTAATACTCTTACTCAATACTCTTTATTGTAGAAATTTATATAACCCCGTCTAGGTCATCCGTATAGGCCATCCACTACCGCGACACAGCAATACAGTAATAAGTGAGCCAGTGTAACGACAGACACAAGGGACATAACATCTAAAGTTGGTGACGCATTTAATGTAAAATATAGTTAAAATTTCTTCTAGTTTTTGCCAATAAATATCAGTGCAATAATAAACTTATAATATATATTAAAAGAAAGATATTAAAGTTTTGTTTGAATAGGAGTTAAAAACTGTTCAGCTCTGATGACTCGGCATATAATTAAAAATCAAAATTACAGCCATATTAACAAAAAAAGCTAACTTAACCTTTGACGTCACTGAACGTTAATAAAGGACTTAGATAAAATCTTGTTGAATATTAAACATGATGGATGGAGAAAATTATAAAAAACCTTTACCTCAAAGGTCTTACATTTAAGGACCTGTCAATTTAAATATTGCGTACTTTCCATTAAATGTAAGGAGTCCTTCAATAAAATTCAAAAGAGAATCAACTTTACATCAAACATTTATGTTTTTCTTAATTTTGTGTTTTACATAAATAATTTAAATAATATAATCTTTTCCTTCCTACAGCGCTTCTGACATAGTCCTGTTTAAATTATAACGCAGTTTATCTCGATACTTGTATAATAGATCTCAGCAACTCTTATTTATAGGCTAATTTATATATCGAACCATTTTATTCTGCCCTTGAATTATTCGAAATTTACGAATAATTAAATATAAGAATCAGTAAAATTAGCTTATACTGCTTCAGTATCACATCCTTTTATAAAGAAAGAACAATATACTAAAGTTCCTTAATTACTATTTTTATGGTTGATTGCTATGCTCTACATTAATAAATTTTCAAAAACAAATGTATCACCCTGTCTTATGGCCTCCACTGGTGACAGGAGAGCTGGTTTATTAGTCGTCCAAAAAAATCTGGACTGCGATTCAACGGGGAAACTCTGCGTTCTTGCTTTTACATAACCCTAATTCAAGTTAAGTTAATAATTCTTATATAACCAAAATATAGTATTGATGATTTTATTTGAAATTCGAAAATCTCGAAGCTGTGAGATGTGCTCCAATAAAGGCTTTAAATGCATCAAGACCGATAACAATGGCAAAGTGCGAGAGTCCACGGAGCGACAAATGACCATCGCATTTATCGCCCTGCCACAGCTTCAGTGCTCGCTCCGTGAGAAATGTAATAAAGGATAGACTCTGACAACCCCTGGGTATTAAAATATTAGGCTGTTAGAAGAGAATGTAAGTTATAAGGTTTACATAGGTGTAACTTAACCAATATGAGAAGATATATTCAAAAAGAGTGCAATTGTCTCAATAGGTAAAAAACATGATTCGTGATTTTTCATATTGATAGAATTCATCTTATGCCGTATAATATTCTCCCACAACTGAATGTACCAACCCATATTGGAGCAGCGTAGTGATATAAGCTCCAATCTTAAGGAGAATGAAAGCCTCTGCCTAGCATTTGGACATATAAAGTTAGTTACTTTGTAAAGTTTTTTTTTAATTATTCGCAGATTTCATGAACACTATCTGCAAATTCATAAAACGAAGATATAAAGATTACAAAAAGGGTTTATAAAGAACGCTAACCGTATATAAAATTACGCACGAATAAAAATCCAATGAATAATTTTTATCATACGCTTTATGTATTCTTTATTACAAAATCAAATGTTTCGCTTCTTTCACACAATTTCGCGTAAACGCCTCGTTTATATGGCACTGTAACACTCACGAGTAATATAAATCCCGCTCATTTCTTGCTCGTAACACTTGACACTAAATTTTTATACACACACGTGGTATGCAAGTGACTTTGACAGCTCGATTTAAATAAAGTGTTCCCAGTTGGTGACATATGAAAGTTTGGATACCGGATCGACAACACGATGAGATGGTCTATCAGAGCACGGTCCTACATAGAGATCTTGCAGCCCAGTTTAATTCCTTTAGTAGGAACTCCACGGAATTCCTATAGTGCAGGAAAATCCAGATAGCGCCTGATCGAGGGATGCATCGAAATAACATAATCTTTTACTAATAATGTATAGCGAATACATGTTTTTTTCCTTAAAATGTTCAGAATTTATAGAAAAAAATATGTTTAAAATTATTTTATGGTCTTGGGTTCAATGCTCGTGTCATCTTTATGGCACCGGGTATACCCAGATCGCAGCAAAGCTAGTGTTAACACTTGGCCGGTTAAGTGGAATACGTCGAAACACAGAAACCGGTACCAATATCTAAGACCATGCCTCAGAGATAATATGTTAATCTTTCATTCATATTTCTTAACTACAAATCATGAGGTCACCGATTCTATACTAAAATATTGAAAAGTATTTTAACTTTTTAGTTGTCATAAGGCTCAGAAGAGAGCTTTTATATATAGCTCACAGCTATAACCTAAAACATTTAAATCAATAAAGTAATTGTAGCGAGGTCATCATATATTGTTACGGAAATACTATCTTTCGAACGAAATGAAATCGCCGAGAACGAAAGCCAATATCCAGCAGATAATAGAACCTTTGTGAGTGAACGAATGGGCTTTAATAATAATCTAGTAGGTTTTCAGTTCGATTGGAGAGTCAGCCAGTAGTTGCCTCCGAGAGAACTCACTAACTATCTAAGATGTTTCAGAGGAAGATTTCAGAGAGATTTACTTTAATATTTAAGGTCGAAAGAAAAAATAACAAAAAAAAATCAGGTCACATTTAAAGGACACATTATATGCGATTGTTGAACAGTTTTTATAATTAAAAGGGCATGTGCTGCTCACACTATCTCTTTGTCGTGACGTATTTACCTTTCATATCGTCCCACACCACAACGATTCAAAAGAGTTTTTATTTAAAAAATACTATCGAAATTAACATATTACTTTTACTTTACAAGTTACTTTAGAAACTGCAATCTTCGATCTGTGTTTCAGCAGACTTTCTAATTAAAGCATTATTGAGTCAACGCCAAATGGATCGGTTCGATCAGTACTTTGCATTATATAAGTACGGATTGCATGTTTTCAAATGCAAACAAAAATCTCATAATTCTAAAAGAAGGTTAATAATAAATAAGGTTTCTGGTATTTGACAAAGATACGTACAACAATTTATTATTATACAAGAGATGTTTCAAAAACTATTCAGTGACGAACTTCTAAAGTCAAAAGATCTTTTATGAAAGGATACGAACGGACGATATGTTAGCAGAAAATATCGTTTCGTAAAAGACCTTTTGACAAAGATTCGATTCGCAACTCTTTTACTTTGCAAATGTATTGAATGTTACAATTTGAAAAAAAAAAATGTTCTAACCTAACCAATAGTAGTCGTTTCAATAAGGATAAATATAATAAATACATACCTGTAATTAATTTTTTATTAAGTTACAGGACTCCTAACATAACTGTAACTTTTTTATAGCATTGGTAAACGGACGGGAAATGGGCCACCTCATAGTAAGTGGTTTTTGTTGACCCATAGAGATTGGCGCTGTAAGAAATATTAAACATTCCTTTCATCGCCAATGCCACACCATCCTTGGGAACTTTTGTTATGTTCCATGTGCTTGTAACTACACTGGCTCATACACCCTTCGAACCATGACACAATAACTTTTTTCAACTAAAACGTGTAGAAAATATTTATTATACAATCGAAATGTTGGTACAAAGATTACTTTGAACATAAAATGAATGGTGGCTTTTATCACTCGTGAAGGAAAAACGAATGCAATTTTCCTCACAGTTGCAAGTGTGCAGCGGCGGCGCAGACGGGAGCGGGTTCGGTGTAATAAATAGCGCGAACCGATGTCGGCGCAGACAAGCGTTAGGAACATTCAATAACTTAAGTTATTTTATAAATACTAAAGAACAATATTCAATAACAAAACGTATTATATTCACCGCGACACTTTACACATGAGCAAATTACAAATTACTAAACGAATGAAATGACTGAACGAACGAACCAATCATTTTAAATAAAGTGATTTATAAATATATTTATATGTATTATTATTTCTCTACAAATCTGCTGTCCGTGCCATAGTTATATTAAATTATATTATATCGATGTTAGTATCGAGCCAAACGATCTGCTTGCACATACTTTAATCTTAACGTACGCCATAAATCGTTTTTAATCGAATTCCAGAATAAAAAGAACATACGATGTCATTATATATTTACAGTTAAAAAAAAATATATTATCATTTGAATAATTTCGTAAATTAATTTTTAATACTGGAGGAGTTTTCGAATTTTTTGGTACGAGGTGCACGTCTTGAACATGATTTTTTTTATATAAATGTATTCATTGTTTTATAACCTATTTAAGCTGACTTGTCAGTTAAAGATGTGTGTATCAAATCTTGCGTAAGAATTTAAATCAATTCAATTTCTCGATTTATATTATCCTTTTCCTAATTTATACTATGTAATTCTCGGCATGTGTTGCAATAAATTAATCGAAGGTCAATAAACTTTTTGTAAGCAATTATATTAAATAAGACTCGAACTCATCCAATTTTACGTTTATGGTACTTCACGCTGATCTACTAAGACCCAACTCAAAAAAATAAACCACCTATAAACGTAGACGGAATTAAAAAATTAACATGAATGTATATAAATATTGATTTTTAACACACAATGTTAAGACAAAAAGACATTCTTACTTTAATTTACTCGGATGTTCAACTTGTCTGATCTCAAACTATTGGTCTAAATTGTAAAATGTGAAAAACAATTATTATTAACTGACGTTTTAATATCCGAAGTAATAAGCCAGCCGACTATAGACTATAGCTAAATTCTACTAGTTTTATACTTATAGAGTCCGATTACTAAATTCAAGGACTGACGTGTCTTGCCTACGGATGGAAGAATTGTCTTCGAGGCGTAGTGAAAAAGCGTCTCAAAAACAAACGATTTAAACGTTACGATGTAAGAATCTTTGATTATTTATATATTGAGATAGAGTGTCGCACTACAATAGAACTACAAAAAAATGGCTCGCTAGTCATAATGATCATTTACTACAACGTTAATTATTGTACTAGGAATTGATATACAATAGTACTAAGTTTATAGTAAATCTGTAAATAATCTTATTTCTACAATTAAGAAATAAAAAAAAATATGTTAATATGATATTGCATCCTGCATTCAGAATGCATTAGTATGTATAATGTATATATATATCATAAAACGTATGTAATTATACTTTTCCTGGATAAAGTCTCCAAGGGTAAATTGAAAGGAATGGTTGAAAGTAGCCCGCGGTCAATTTAAATTTGATTTCGTGATTAGAATTCAAACAGAACTCGAATATACGATTGTTATTTTTAAAAAAAATTAAGGTTTAAGTGTATTAGATTGTGTTGCTTTGTATCTTCTTGTTATTTATCTCAAATATAATGAGTAGTCTTTCTTGATAAGAGTACCACATTATCCCAATCGAACACTGATCGACTATCGATCGATTGGGTTGGAAACATTTAAAATTAGCATGATTTTATATAGTCTTATATTTTTTGGATAAATAGACTATCTAAAAGATATATTTTTCAGTACACTTAATCTACGTGCCATTGCACGGGTAAGAACTTTGAGTAAAGTAATTTAGAGGGTCTGGCTCTTCCGTATTATATCAGATGCTGAAGTTAAGTCAACCAAGAAAGAAACAAACGATTTTTTTTTTCAATATTATTAAAGATTAACTTCGTATATCTTTACTGATGTTATAAATGCGAAAGTGACTGTGTCTGTCTGTTACGCTTTCATGGCTTAAGCACTGAATAGATTTTAATGACCATTGGTTGGACATAGGTTATTTTTAAATTAAATTAACACCCTTTTAGGGGTTAATGTTGTGGAGTTCTTGAAGTATTTGCGTCAAAAATTTAATTATAAGCGAATGAACCCGCGGGTTTTTCTTGTTTACAATATTAAACTAAAATGACAATGCTTCTAAAGATACAAAATTTTGAACTTCTAATATTCCATAGCTATTAAATAGATACTATCTAAGGTAACAGGACTGTTTTATGTCTGTTTAAGATTTAATAAGTCGCTATTTGAAGCTGAGATAATCGTTCGTAATTATGCAAGGGAGTGTTTACGAAACGAGCGCGTTGTTTGCAAGTGGCGGCCGGTAATGAGACGCGAGATAAGCTAATAAACCAACCGCGGGCGGTTCAGGCATGCTTTATACATAAATAGTGTAATTTTTTCATCAGAGAGCTGGCTCTCCTTAACTTCAATGTAGTCTAGTTTCAAAATAGAGGAGTCATAGGCACCCTCTTTGAACGAAGTTTCAATTCTTTATTTCGTTGAAACAAATTAACAGCGATTGAACGTAATTTATTTATTTAATCATTACTAAGGACGTACAATCGTACATACGAATACAGCTTAGTTGCACGCCAGCCAGTTTATTGCAGAAATATAATATGTTAATGACAAAATCTTCTGAGTCCAATATCTTGAATATGGTTTGGCTTAGGGTGGGGTGTTTCATAAGTAAATCAATCAGGAATTATAGAAACTACAACCTCTTAATGGATCTAAGTCCACTTAACCAGTAACCTGTATACGTAAATATACGCTTATATACACATAAACACACATAGTTAAACAAAACTTTCGTGACTTATTTCGGTTTTTTATTTTATGTTATGTCTCGTACAATTTTGGGCAACTTCTTAAAATATTATCCACTAAAAAGAAATATAAATGACCGTATTTTCCTTTTATATAGGGACTTATTTTAAGTAATAATATATTCAGCTCACCGATTTAAGGGCAGTTATTAAAAATTCCGACATCGCCCTTTCATGCATAACAATATCGAGAGCGTATGAAAAGTCCAAAGCAATTTCGAGGTTTGGTAAAACGTAAAGTAATTCCTGATTTCTTAGCACGAACAATTTGATATCGGTTGATGCTTGTTACTTTAACTTATTGTTAATTTTCTATGTATTCGATACGCTGATACAGAGGACATACATCGTTATAGATATTGCGGATTTATTCTTATAACTTTCAATAAATCCTTTACAAATATCGAACATGTGAGAAACACAACACGTATCGTCTAAGTTCTATCAATAAAACATATAACGGGATGTCGTTATATCGTCGATGGCTGCAATGGCTGCACTCTTTTGCACAAGTGATATAGAGGAGGCGTTGCAACAAAGCCAGTATAGAGGTATAATAAATGGCAGCAATAACATCCGTCTGCAGCCAACTCGTGCGGCGAACTTCGTCACCACGTGCCGTGCTATCTGCAGCCGCAGCCGAACACTTTATATGACTCCACCGTGTCACGCGCAATAAAGCTTAGACGTCGAGCACTTCTTGTTTGCTACGACCTAAATTGTCACGTTATAGCTTTCAGAAACTAGATTATTCTGGTTCAGTGCGCTGTAGACGATATATTACTTCGTATAAAACTTTTTTTCTGTATAACTATATTTTTATGATGTTCTAAACTGGGAAAGTTTTTACCTACAACGACTGGCTTAATTATTATATACCATCTCATTTCACTTCATCTAATATGTATTTATGGCATCTCATTTTGAAACACAATTTGAAAATCAACAACAAAATACCAGAACTTGAAAAATTACATGGTAGTTAGGGACACTATTATAATAAAGTCCCCATTAAACCCAAATCATGTAATTACCTACAAAAATCACCCTTTTCACCCTCACTTATAGATTCACTATTTCTGAGAAAAAGCGACTCTAAATGTTTTTATATTTGTATTATCAATAGTGGTGACTACGTATCTGAAAAAGTTGCAATACGTGAGAAATGATATAAATTCTTATATTAAATTTATTCAATGCTAAACAAAAATACAATATAAACATATATATTATCATTATCATTCATAAGACTTTTTGTCGATACACTGTTCACAATAACATTATAAATACAATATTCATAATAAAATAAAAAAAATGAATATATTGGACAACATCACATACATTACTCTGATCCCAATGTAAGTAGCTAAAGCACTTGTGTTATGGAAAATCAGAAGTAACGACGGTACCACAAACACTCAGACCCAAGACAACAGAAAATTAATTAACTTTTTTTACATAGACTCGGCCGGAAATCGAACCCGGGACATCAGAGTAGCATACCCATGAAAACCGGTGTACACACTAGTCGACCACGGAGGTTAATATCAATTATTAAGTTCAAGTATTCTATAGACTAGGTTTTTTATTACAAAAATTTAAATGATATATTCTATATAAATATTCATGCCTATTCATTTAAAACTACCAAGCACATAATTAATGTCAATAACTGATCGAGAAATGTTTGTAAGGACATTGTTGTTCAGAATAAAGTCCTATCAGAGATCTTACGAGCACTGTCTGTCTCCTGCCGAGTAACTGCTAATAGGCTTCAGATTACATTCCCTCCGTCGCTGAACGAAGTTTACAGTCGAGCTATTCAGTAAGGATAAACTGCCTCGATAGTCTAAAGACTAGTAGATAGTTGGTTTAAGGCTGTGGATTTCGTGGTTCTTGACTTTCGGGGTTTGAGATCACTTTTCAGATGTTCTAATGCCAAACACTTAGTATTGTCGTGTTCTAGTTTGAAAAGTGAGTGAGCCAGTGTAACTACAGGCGCATTGGACATCTAAGATGTCATTTGTGGCACATTAGCGATGAAAGGAATGTTTAATATTTATTACAGCACCAATGTCTATGAGCATTGGTGACAAATTGCCATCAGGTGGCTCATTTGTTCGTGTCTACCAATAATATAAAAAAAGTTTGCGTTCAAACACCATCTTGGGAATGTAAATAGATGAGGACACTAACCTTTGAGTAGCAAGATAGTGATATCTGAATCCTAAAATGACAGGTGCCTTTTGTCGAGTGTGACATTTAAAGATAACTTTACTTTACTTCTTGATTGCTTGTTACAACTTCAACACACATCTGTATACATCACATATGGGTACATATTTTTAGTGTTATACAAAAATTTCATTTTTAAATCGACTTAAATATAAAAAACCTAAATATGAGATATAAATCTAAAAACATAAAATGTAATGGTATTTAAAAGAATTCAATCAAATCAAAATTGAAATTCTCACCTCGTTGGAACTCCCTATTAAAATTATATATGCGAAAGTAGCTCTGTCTGTTACCTCTTCAAGACTAAACCGCTCAACCGATTTCGATAAGATTTGATTAAGATTTGTATGTTGATAGTTTGAGTTTCGCGGTAGAACTTGGGCTATTTTTTTAATTTCGACCCTCAAGAAGTTAAAATTGGGAAGATGATTTTTATGCAATAATTTTTTATAAATTTTGCGCGGTTAAAGCTAGTTTCAGCTTGTATTTTTTATCCTTATAATGGTGTTTAGATATTCACAGTTTTGTAATAAATAATTGAAATAACACGATTTAAAAAATATAAATTTCAGATCCTCAGATCTTTCAGAAAAAAAATCAATGTTTATTTAGAAGAAAAATTGGAATAGGAATAGAAATAGGACTGTAAAAAACAACTCTTTTTACAAATTTGTATCAATAATATCGAATTCTCTTAAGTTACGACCTCTATCTTAAATAGGTGTAAACATTTTATTGACTTAATCATGATAAGGCTTCGTTTTAAAACGACTATATCGATCCTTAATGGCATAACCATCTCCTTGTTTTGTTCATTAAACGTCCCTGATGCCATTTATCATACGTCGGTCCTTATCTCATTTATTTGGGTCCGTGGAAGTTGCACAGTAATTATTCATTTTAAGCACATATGATTTTTTTCATTATTGTAGCAGGATTCTGAATTTATAATTTCTTTTTTATTATATAGAATTTTAATGTTAACTGCGCTTGGTTTTCAATTTAGATTTTCTATAAGAGTAGCAACATACATTTTAAGATACTAAGAGGAAAATTCTCCGTACTACGTCATCTCTCTTATGTAATGTAACAAACGTTTTATTTAGTTATATTCCATCGGAAATCCATTCGAAGTATCAAATGTTATCCTGGGTAGGCCACTGAAATGTAAAGAAAAATCAACAATATTTTGACTCCAAAAATTATTATATATATTTATTTACATGATAAATTAGCTTGTAAGAATAATGTACATCGATATTGTTTCAAATATTTTGCCTAAATGTATACTATATATGTATAAATGAAGAATAGAATGAGATATATTTATCATGTTGGCTTCTCAAATAAATTAATTCCTATGTTTTCACTGAAAATAATTATGTAATTAGCGTTACGCATTTCCAACAATTACTGTTACTCAGATCTGAGTCTACACGACACTCATCGGAGAATCTGCTCGCGTTATAACCTACAATGATTATGTTTACGACCCGACACATAACAATAATAGCGCAGCTAGCACGTCAATAACAAACCAATACAACTGAAATACGGTTCAATAATTGTTGTAACATATTATTCTGAGGATAACAAACATACTAGTATATAAAAATATTGTATGGTATATATATTTTTTATAACATGTACACCTGATGCTAAGTGGTTACAATATATTAACCTTTATGTAACACAAATGTGACTTTAGAGAATGATACATTAACTATAAAATGATGTTTATTTTCCATTTTACCCAACTAGAACGTTTCTAGGGTGAATATAGAATAGTTATTACATTATGTTCTTTATTATTAGATCATTAAGAGTCATACTTAAGATACACCTGTGTTTCATCACAGTGAAGAGCATACGATCCTAAAATAACAGCTGAAGAGACCCTTCAAGTGACTTTCAAGTTACAAGATGATTGACCTCTATTCCGTTAGCTTTGAAACGTCTTCCCAAAAAATAATTACAACGTAACTGCATTGTATAGCTTAACAAGTTCATCTACATACATTCATAAATATTATATAAACAAAGTTTCTGTCTATATCTTCGTTTTCTTTTTGCAAACTAATTAAAGATTTTGATGCAAATTTAATTAAAAGATAGAGCGATAGATTAAAGGTATGATGATGAGTTTCTTAATATTTTGTACAAAATGGCTGAGTTAATTTTGTACGTTTAATCTGTTTCTGTTTCACTAGAAGCTACATTCAAAGGTAAATTCAAGGTGGTAATTATAAATATTTTTAAATGTATGATTTAATCTGCGACAGCACTACGTGTAATATCGTGTTATATACATAACGCAGTTAGACAAATACTTATTGGGAACTACAATGCCTCGACAGACTCAAAGATACACAGATATGTCAACCATATAATACAAAGCAGTATTAAATCACGCGAACGGAGTCGCGGACACCAGCTAGTACTTAATAACGTGCTGTGTTCCGGTTAGAAGAATAAGTGTGTCAGTGTAATTATAGCCGCAAGGGAAAATCTGAGATCTAATTATGACAGTGTCATTTCTAAAAATCTAAAAAGAGATCTAAAAAGAAGAAATTGATTTATTCTTCCAGTAGTTCCAGAGTCAAAGTGATCGCTAACTTTTGGATTATATTTTTTTTCTGCCTATGAAAAAACCTAAAATGCGAGATAAGCCGCAGACAATAACTAGTTTTTAATATAACAAAAACATGTGAGAATCGGGTACATTTATTCAAAGTATTTATTTTTATTTTAGCAAACACAACATGTATAAATTTATATATATATATACACGTACACGCACAACTCAATATATTTACTTTGATCTGATCGTCGATATTACCGCGTCTGATTTCCCGCGAGAAGCGCGACTAACAGCCTATACCATGCTCAAATATGTATTTTTAATTGAGTATTACATATCAATGACCTCGTTATTCTTCAATTATCTACAGTACGAAACATTTTGCGTATATTTATATACCGTTATGGCTATTAAATAATTCGCTAAAGAAAAATATTTCACGACTTACACGATGGTAATATAAAAATATTTTCATACTCATATTCGATTAGCCGAGATGGCCCAGTGGTTAGAACGCGTGCATCTTAACCGATGATTTCGGGTTCAAACCCAGGCAGGCACCACTGAATTTTCATGTGCTTAATTTGTGTTTATAATTCATCTCGTGCTCAGCGATGAAACAAAACATCGTGAGGAGACCTGCATGTGTCTAATTTCAAAAAATTCTGCCACATGTGTATTCCACCAACCCGCAATGGAGCAGAGTGGTAGAATATGCTCCAAACCTTTTCCTCAAAGGGAGAGGAGGCCTTAGCCCGGCAGTGAGAAATTTACAGGCTGCTAATGTATGTATGTATGTATGTATGAATGTATGTATGTAAAAATTCGATTAGCTTTATCTTAATCGATTTAAATATACCTACTCGTATTCTATTATAATATTTATAACATTTATCTTAATGAGTTTAATCATTAAAGCAGTATTTATGTAATATAAAGATATATTATCCAATCCAACCAGATAAAAGAACATTTTATTATATCATAACAATTTTAGCAGTTAAACTTTAAATTAAAATAAATATTCTTTTAAATGTTTGATAAACCTTGGTATGTATTTCGGCTTTTTTTCTGTTTTTTAAACGATGGAGCTACTATCGAAGCTTTAGCGTTGAACCTCAGCTAAGTTCGAATATCTGTCAGTGCTGTCGTAGCAGAGTGGATGTGACGCAATCGTGCCGAGCGATCTGCTGATCGGTCACGTAGCACGCGTGAATATTCATGCGAGCGCCGCGCCGCCAGCGCACGTGCCGGGATTATGCCGGCATTCGCGCCTCGCTTGCAGTTAAGCCTTCTGTTTCATCGATGCCTCATTCGCTTTTATATATTTAGGTATACTCCAATGCACTTTTTACACCATTTAACGATAACTGTTTTCATAAAAAATATGTATATAATAGTTTTATTAGTCATACACTTTTACATTTGTATGTGTATAAATATCTTATATTTTATTACTATACTTATTAGTTTATTGTTATATTTATAGAATTATTAAAATTAATTTATTTGTAATATATAATTTGTATGATCGTGCCATCACTTTAATTTGGTCAAGAAATTTAACGAGCACTACACGGTGGACGACCACCAAACTGCAAACTATGGATGCTTTGTACTGAGATGAGAGGTCGAATCTATTGTAGTTTGAAGTCCTGTCGACTTCAAACTACTCGTCCAAAGAGTTTACTTGAAAGTGTCATCAGAAACGCTGGATACTGATGAACTTATATAAATATCAAAACCTTAACATACAACTTTTTTTTAAACTTAACCAATAAATTTTAACCAGTTTGACAATTATTAGGTGGATAAGTTCAAATCGAGTTTTCAGTAGATGATATTAAGACAGTGCTATCTACTCCATCTTAGAACGATGGCCCCTATAACAATTTTCTTCGTTGAAATGTTCCATCAGGTCGACCATGTTCACCAAAGTAATTTTCCACTTATTTCGATATTTATAAAATTAGCTTACAGAAACTTGTAATTCTGGTCAATGTAATAAAAAGATAGAAATATTTTTCACCGAAAAACGTGGAAGGTTATGTAAGTACTGATTTTTTAAGTTGAAAGATAGGGAATGGTTTTAGTAAAAAATAGCACCGTTATAACTTAGTATAATGTATATTAGGCAATCTGTGTAACTAGACTGTTATCTGGTTCTTCCTTGGTATACGAGTGTACACTTTTTTTACAATCAGCCATTGCGTACATAACTTGGACCCTCATGTAATCTGCAAACTATACACTAAGCTATTGAATTGGCTAAGCGACACGCGAGTTCACTGAAACGTATAGTGGTTTTGTAATCGGTCGCTTAATATTTAAACATGGACCAGAAAGGTTTTCTCCCGTTCATCATCTTCATTCTGTCGCTGGTTAACTAACCGAGGTGAAAACAGACGTTTGTGAATTACAGGTACTAGTATAATATAACACGTAAACAATATGAAATGATTTTTAGACGATTTATCACATAATTTGTTCGTTATTAAAATTTGAATTCATTAAATCTATAATACGATTGTTGTAAATGATGTGTTATATTACGAGGTATTTGCAATTCAATCGCGGTTTCTGGACGCGAGTGATGCGAACACGTGCTAGGTCGCTTTATTAAAATAGCTGAACATACCGCGACTGTGTCCCTGTCACGAAATGGAGCTGAAAATGAGACAGCAGATTTTGAGTGAATATTAGATCAATGATTTGTGAAAAAAAGTACTTTGTACAAAAAACATGAAAAATGTTACACCCTCGTAAAATACAGTTTATTTTGTTGTTCACACTTTACAAGCGAACAGTCAAATATTAACCCAAATTTATGTTACAAATATTTTTGCCAAAAATTTTTAGAGGTTTACTGGGGTATTTTGAAAGAATTTATACATCACTAGTTATCGTCAACGGGTTCGGCTGAATATTATAGCGCGGCCGTAAGTTTTGGTATAAAAAGTACCTTCTTTTGGGTTCAAGCTTGCTTCATACTAAAATTCATCAAATTGGGTGCATTGGATTAGTCATGAAATCGTAACAGACAGACAAAATCACTTTCGAATTTATTATATAAAAGTATAGAATTGTTATTGTTGATTGCAATAAACCGCCATGTCAGATTTAGAAAAGATCTCCTATGGCTATAAAAATCGACAACAGCGCGATTTTTAGGGCATCTTCTCCCATGCACAACAACTCTGTGGAACCAACTTTCGCTGATGGTTTTTCCGAACTGATAGGGCTTGGGAACCTTCAAAAAAAGAGTGTACACATTAGAGATCGGTAACACACCTGCAAGCACTCGGTATTGTAGATGTCCATAAGCAGTGGTAGTCACTTTCCATCAGGTGAGCCTCCTGCCAGAATGCCAACTCTTCACAAAAAAAGTACTAATACAAACGATTCAAGTATGTATGTATAGATATTGATTGCTATAACGTGTTCGTTATGACAAGAGTGCAATGAAAAATTCCATATTTTCGGACAATATTTTGTCTGCTTTTGAACGTATACGTGCTCTCATTTTTCATTATTGCTTTCAAAGGGAACTTTGACGAATTTTCATGAAATGATAAAAATAGGTCGACGTTTCACTGTTTCAGTCAAAAATGTATAATTGTTTCGTGAAATGTAATTTTTAAAATAAGTATAATAAAACGTAGCTTCACTTGTCAGTGAAGTTATATAATCTTCATCATCAAACAGTGTACCAGTCGTTTTTTGGAGGTTTGAAATATATATGGTACGGCGTAAACAGGATTAGCCTAACGTACTTTAACTTATCTATATAAATAATAATTAGGGTTTGGACGTCAGGCGTCAGGCGTAAAAGAGCTACCTATGTCCTCCATTGAGGTTCAAGCTGGCGTCATACCTAATTTTATCAAAGTCAGTTCAGTGGTTTGACCATGAAAGAGCAACATACAGCCATACAGATAGACTATCATTTTATACTAATAAACTATTCTTCGAGATTACCCTGCAATATTTAAAGGATATTGTTTTATTTTGTGTTGGAACTGGAAAATCATTCGTAGAAAGAGAGCTGCGGACTGAAACTACATTTATTTATATACTGTAACGGGTGAGTCTTGTGGACAATTCAAATATAAGGCTGTTTACTGGAGCACAATGCTGCTTGTTTGTCGGCACTGCTTGTGACACTTTATAATGAGTACACGTTGCGGTCATCTAAACTTTGTCACGTACAATTTCCGGAGTGTATAATAATACAAATATTACTGTTACACGACTACAGGTTCTATATTGTTACAGACGAAAAAGTGACGTCAGCAATGTCAGTTATTTCACACCGTGCCGTTTCTAGTGTTGAAAGTTATAAAGTTCTTTGTTATCTTCTATTTGTAAATAATAATTTCAATTCTCAAAAGTATACCAAAATTATTTTTTTTTTTGTTTGTTGAGAAATTCTCATCAGCAGCCCGGAGAGCACTGTGACTGATTTCTTAGCGGTCGTGTCGGATTTGCCGTCACATCGGATTATAAGTGTAACGGTATAGCTGTGTTTCCTCACACTTGTGAACTATAATTTAGTAAACAGTTGGGAAGAATCTCTTGAAAATAGCGGCAGTGGCAGTGAAATCTGTCACGAGAATATCACTAATAAAATATATGAACTGATTAAAACAAGACATGAGTAGATCTTACGGAACGTATTATCTATTAGAAGTTCAAAACAAAATATTGAAGAGCTCTAGTTATACTAAGTTAATTTCAGAGAAAATATTCAAGAGAAATATAGCTAAACAGCCCAATATGAATCGACTGCATTTACAAGAATTAAATGACAGATAAAATGACAAAGCAAAATGAATTTAAGATGATATTATTGTTAAGAGTATTTCAATCAAATATAAAATTGATTGAGAAAATCCAAGAAAATGAGAGCCAGAAAATATTGTCTCGGTCAAGAAGTATAGTAATAGTATTGATATAATTTTAAGGTAATATAGTCCATATTTGTGAAAACTGGCTCAAGTGATATCGCACTCTGTACGTACTAGTTGGGTGCGGGGAGGTGAACTCTAGGTCTAGTTACGAACGGATCACAGCATAGGAGGGGTCGTGGATGCGTTATATCTCCACGACCCCATAAGCGGAGAGTTTAATCTTGTGCGAAGACGGGCATCGTAACCATTTTAAAAGAATTTTTAAATCAAATTATTAAAAAAAATCAATTTTGTTAAGAATTCCACATTCTCCTCCAGCGGCCCAAGTATGTTTCAGAAGGTTAAGTGTAACAAAAAAAATTGCTGCTTAATATATGTTTTTTGCCTGTAATAATACTAGCTCATTTGCCATACAAACAAAAAGATAGAAAGAAAGAAAGAAGAAGAAAAAGAAAGAAAGAAACCAGAATCAGCTATTGCTATTAATTGGTAGGATTATTGACAAATTGATGGTGCCTATAATACGAGCTTACATCATTACCACCAAAAAGCAGTAAAATCACCAAGATATTTAATTGTACCGCAGTCAACATCATTCACAGATAAATAGTTTTACAAGTATCAAAGTTAAATACAGACCCGTATTTCATAGCTATATAAAATTCTATAAAAAATAATAAGGTGTTTGTTTTTTTGACGAACAAAATGAAGATTGACGTCAGTAACCACCTTACTTGTGCGCACCGACCTTTCCCAATTCGTGTTTTAACTACGGTTTCATCTGACTAATATCTCTGAGGTCTCACCCGTCTCTTAATTAACTATTATACGAAGGAAGGTCAAATAGAAAAAGTTTTGTGTCAGTTGATTAAACTGTTATGCGGATTACCTGTGTAAAGTTTACAATTAAATAAATGTATAACTTCTTTATTGAGTTGCAAAATAATTAATTATTGTGTGTAATACTCACTTTACATATACCTTGATATTCTACCGCCAAACAGCAATACCTAGTATTGTATTGTAAGGCACCAGGGACATAGTGAAGATCAAAAGTTTTCGCTTTGACAACTGTAAGGAATGGTTAATATGTCTACGGGCGGTGTGCTCACTCACCATCACTATGTGCCGTTCAGCCTATACATTCTTATTAAAAAATACATAGAAACAATGGTTAAATTCCTCGAAGGTCCATAACAACGAAGATTTAATTGTTTTGAGTGAAATGAGTTCATTAACTAAGAAGTAGGTACAGATTCACTTGCGAAGGCACGCACCTTCATGTGTAATTATCCTGCCTGAGGCGAAAATAATACAAAATATATTATATTTTTAATAATTAAACGATAATTTAATATAAGCATAAACAGCCTTCATAAGTAAAAAATATGAGTTTGTTAAAAGTGAAGTGTTCTATGTTTTGTGACTAGGTAAATAAACAAAATAAATAAAATAATTACGAAAATTTCATTGCTAACAAGTGTTTTATGCTAAAAATAACATAATACAACAGAAATAATTGCAAAAATAACACAACAAATAAAAAACGAGCGTAATAAATACGTCACAATAAGCCCGCACTCGGCGTGACATCTTCGCGCCATTTAACTCGCGACACGCAATTTCTGTTTATAGCGGACACTATGATCCCAACACAAAATATTACAACGGCACGCTATCTCACTTACAAAGCCTTTTATTTATATAACCGCGTCCGCGCGGAACCACTGTCCATAGTTGTAAGTTTGTAGAACAAAAGTGTCTGGCACGCGTTCTCTCGGAGAAATCATTGTCTCCATTTACACTTTTACTCAACGAATTTTAGCGAAGTGTAGCATTGCAGTAATATTTTGCTCCAATTTAAATAATTTAAAAGAAAAAGATTTTATAAAAATCTGTATAAAGTTCGGCGAAAGCTTCCTCTTCTCTTGAGGAGCAAGCTTAGGCCTTATTCCATCACGCTCCATCAATTAAGTCGGTAGATTCTTTCACCGCCGAGTATGAAATTATGTAGAAGTAAAGAATTAAGCACACAAAATTCGGGTTTGAACCCGCAATTTATAATTAAGATTCATATATTCTAACCACTAGACCATCAAGGGTCTCTGTTATAGATTTATTATGATTTAAAAAATGTGTCACCCATACCAAAAATAATTCGTGAAAAATTAGAACGTTACCCCCCATCTCAGCTGTCTATGGTAATAACATAAGCCTGGTATTCGTTTTATACTATAAATGCAATCATGTGATTAGTAACAAATATTATAGTATTGTGATTTGATTTGCATACATTTAGTCTGTTGTGTCGGAGTAACTAGTATACTAATACAAATAAATAGGTACCTCAGTCAGACCTGCTGTTGAAGTAGGTAAAGTGCAATTCAATGTCGTCGGTTAGTCGCACAGCGTTCGCCCGAAGATATCAGGCATAAGAATACGCAACCTTATACTCGTACAGTCTCAGAAACTCATCCAATATTGGACCGCTTTGTCGACAGCCAACGTAAAAACTTTTATTTTCTATACTAGCCGAGCAATATTTTAATCCAAAATGTATTTAATTTAAAGTTTGTTATAGATTTATTAGTATTTGTCATTCATATATAAGTTATCATCAGTCTGCATATTCTTAGACAAAAATAAACAGTGTAGGTTATAACCGTGTCACTTCCAGCAGTCTCTCCTCGTCTCTCCCTGTCGCAGCGTTTAGTCTCGTTGTGGCGACAGTCGCATGTTGCTACTAATTGTGATGGCTTCATTAATTATGCTAAAGAGCCCTAATATTCAGCTAGTAACAGTACTCTGTGCACTCAACACAATTACTTTTCACCAATCGATAAATCCTGCATCATTCATAAGAATTAATAACAGTAATGTTATATTTACTTTTAAACAATGCCATACCTATATGTATGTAAAAAAACCTATTTCACTCAAAGACTTTACCATTAACGCCTGGCAAAACCATTGTACCTAAAAAGCTGAAATGATATATAGAAAGAAACAAGGTTGGACTTTTCGAATTTGCTTCAAATGTCCTTTTATAGTGGCCGCAAATACAATTATCAGAAACTTTGATTTGGTAATAACATTTAAAAATGCAAACAATTTAGCAAAGGAATACAAAGGAGTACTAAAGAAGAATTTTGGAATATTCGTCCTTTAACGGGATTAAATAAGATAAAGTTTTTTTTGGAAGTCCGTCGGTTTTAAACTCCCTTCTTCACAATAAGGCGCGTAGCGTCGGTTTACATGACTCTAGAAAGAAATTAAAATAGATATAATTCATATTGAAAGAGGAAATCTTCTTTGTAGTTAATTTCCGTAAAAAGGTATACTTTTAAACTTTATAGGATATTTTCGAGATAATTTCGATGCCTACGTTAAGTCGTCTTACCTGCTGTCATCGGTACTAACACGATATTAATCAACGTCTCTTCCTGTCAGTCCGCACACCGCACCACGTCGTTTCCCGTTGCGGTGAGGCAATCATAAATCATAAGTTACTTTCACCGTCCTTACAGAATTCTCTTAAAAACAATCTTAAAGTTGTCCACCACAGAAACTATGACTTTTTAAATCATGTCTCTGATATATTAACACACTATACCTTTGAGACTTGATATAGCCTAACATATGAATTTTATTTCAAGATCGCTTTTTTGAAACATACTTAAGTCTACTATTTTTTCATCTGCTTATTTATTTTTTTTAAATTTTTATGTAACGGTGCAGAAAAAGAAGCACGTGTCGTGTGAAATTCTACACTATAGCAGCATTATTTAAAACAGTCTGGAGGCGATCATCTCATTCCCATGTTGTGCAATCAACTTAAAAGTCCTTAGTGTTATAATATCCTTTAGCACACAAATGCGCTTTAAAGATTCGTTTAAATTTTTCAATTGAATATTTTTGAACTTTTCTGAGATCCTGTTGTAAAAACGTATACATTGCCCCAAAAAAGAGTTACTAACCCTGTGTAATCGGGTACTTGGAGTAACAAGTTTATTCTTGTTCCTAGTATTAATGACGAATAAATCATAACATTTTATATTCCTTTTTATATTGTAAAGTTTTTTAGTGCAATTTTTCAATAACAATCAAGAAAATTATAAAAGAAACAAATTTACAAATATCAGAGAATTATAAACGATATAGTTTACAATCATTAATCCATATATCCTGATAAAGGACATAAATATTATTAAAGCTATAGTATGACTACGTCACAATCAGGTCGAGCATCGGGTGTTAAATGTGATTCTTGAATAGCTTTACTAAGCGAGAGCGCGTCGGTTATTTTTCGATCGGTTGCACACGGATTACTGCTCTCACCGACACCGCACCGGACCCCACCGACGGACTCAGGCAGGACGCGTTTATTCCACTGTTTAAACATACGTCGCGGGAATAGGCAATCAGTTCAGCTTTTCAAATACGGAATCAAAGCTAAATACAATTGAAACTTTACTAATCTGAGTATTAATTGGAAGCTAATCAAATGTAAATATAAGTACTAAATTAATGATAGATTCTAACTAATAATGTATGAATTATGTTTTTTTTTATAAGTTTTACCACAAAATCTAATGTTATAATAATACTAATTCGTGACCCTCATTGAAATGGAGTCTTGGTATTTTTTTTTATATTATATTTCGATTGCGCTCATATTCTATATAATGTATATTCAATTTCAATATTTTTAAGATTATTATTTCAATGTAGTTGTAGACAAAGTTGTCGGTCGGGTCATATTACAAGCGAACACTGCCAAAACAAAAAGATGTATAAAAAACTTTAAATGTACGATGTATACAATATACACATAAAAACCTTTTTATTTAAATCTTATATAAATCAGACACAGCAATTATGAGAAAACATTTAACAATTTTCTTTTATATCACACTATTATAAAAATTAAATGATATAAAGATGAAATTTGGTATGAAGTACGATTAAACCAGAAGGAGATGAGTTACTTTTTTATGCCTATATATAACGATCGAAGAGTCTGAAAATAACTACATAAAGTTTAATTATATCAATATTGTTACGAAATTGTACTATACGAATAAATAAAAAAGTCAAATTTCATTTTCCGCTCTCCCAATCATTTAAAGGTTGACTCTATTGTTTCGTTTTACAAAGTATTCCACGCTCTTCGTCCGCCATAACCGTTAACCTCGCTCCGTTGCTCGGACATTCGACTAATTAAATTATTAGCCTAATCTCCAATTATCCCGAATGCTTTTATAATGTACTAGTTACCAGTACAGTCTTCGCACGAGTATTACGAAAGATTTTTCAACCAATGAGATATAAATATTATAGATTCGTCCATACTATGCAACTACTAATGCCTCATGTAACACGCCTCTCGTATTCACGCACTTTTTTAAACCTTCCACATTATTTTATAAAACTTCCGTTTTCTATTGCAAAGTGTAATATGCAAAACTTATCTATGTAAAATGTTATTTACTTTGACAAGGATTCATATATGTTGAGCAAATTAAACTAAATAATCCTCGATATTTTCCCCCCTTCTTTATATATAAAAATGTTTACTGTAAGTTATCTAGGTTATTTTACTGTAAACATTATGGAGACCAACAAATGTCTGTTACAAAGTTATTTTTATATCTGCTATACTGGTATATACTGGCGACAGCGCTTTGGAGGGTCAGGGACCAACAATTTTTAGCTATGTCTCAAATAATACTAACATATCAATATCTAACATAACCAATTTTTGTCCTGAAACTATAAGCTAAAATAATATGAAAGTTCCATATCATTAGATTAATAGTTTTTGTGTGAAACCTGAATTTACGAACAAACAAAAGTTTCACACAATATTAGTATGATAAACCTAAATAAGTAGAGAGAATCTTTTCTATTACCAGATGTTTATTGATTCTGAGTTCTGTGTACGTAATCTCAAGAACATTTTTGAAACAGAACTCCAATGTTTAAAAAAATCTACCTATTAATTACATACGAAAAAAACTTTTAGGCTTTAAAAAAAAATAGTTTTTTTTTTACCTAATAAATAGAAAATTTAAATGGAATCGCTGTAGCTATTTCGAAGATAAACGTAATAAATTTGTATACATATATACAATAATTCACCATCGAATATTAACAACTATGAGCCAGCAAAAGATTTATTTTTGAAATGTAATATCTATAACAAGATGAACAGCCGGCTGCCCCGCCCGCCCGAGTTTAATTCAGTGGGTACACGTACGCGGAAATCCTCCATACACAAAATCTACCATCGCGCTATTTTAAAAACATTTATTTACTGATATCTGATATCTGTGATTTATTATTACTACATAGACATAATTACTTTCATACTTATAATATTGGTACAGATTCTATAATCGATCCTTTATTGCCGTTAACACAGTGCAGGATATAAAAAAATACATTAATACCCTCAAATCGTCTTAAGTCATTTACTATCTGCACTAATGTTATGATATTATTTGCTACACATCTGTGTAACTCAATCTATACAATATGTTAAATAAGTTCAAATGTTTTTAATGTCGTACCAGTTCGACAATTGCTATGATTTCCTTGTACGTGGTCTCGAGGCGGTGTTAAAGTTAGCTCGCTATACATGAAACGCGTACAAAGCGGGAAATTATCGCGTAAATGGATCCACCCCGCACCCCGCATCCCTTGAGACCTGCGCTCTAAATAGAGCCTTTAAAACCGTACTTAATTGACAATTCCGCTACTCGTAATTCTTTTGTTAAGCACCAACGTTCGTCATCCTCTGGAAACCTTTTAATTTTTTGTACGAATCTGGTTTTGAAAAAAATAAAGCATGTTATAATCATGATTACTCGCTTCGCTAATGCCATTTTTTTGGGGTCGTATATTGTGTTTCGCATAGAAAGGATTTCTTAGACCTTTACGGCCAGTCATCTATCTGACGCCTATAGTCGCCTTCGGAATGATTTTACTGTTGTGTTGGTCTCCCACTACCATTGGTGGAATGTGTTATATATGAGTTGGTGGTTAAACCTACAAAAATCTTTAGACGTTTCTTAAAACACGTACTATATATGACATATTATGAGAACAGTTAAAACTGTATTCATAAAAATATGATTAAACAGAACAAAACAAAAGTTAGTTTTTAAATCGCATTGTTTCATACAATGCTTTCAACGCTTAGTCGCGTTTGCACCGGCTTAGCCGAGGTCATAAAACAGTTCGCGCATCCCGAGAGAATGCTGAGGACTTACTGTTGTCACAAGCGCGCGATTAATGCAAACTAACGTTCATTTTATTACCACTTGTATAATTATACATTAATAAAATGGTATTGGTACCTGTATTTAAGCAATACGGCCTCTCCACTTTTTTTATTTAACAATTAGGGTTTAGTACTCAAACACAAATTTATCATCCGTTAAAGGATATTATAAATCTATGCCATGATTCAATGTGAAAGAAAATAAACTGGCTGCTATTATTAAGATCTGAAAACTATTTTGAATATGTAAATACTTGATTAATGAATCGGTAGAAATGGCTGGTGAGCTGAAAAACAAAATTGTTATATAATTAACACATGATATTATTAATAATGATAATAGTGTCAAAAGATTAATTAAGTGCCACGTGGGCCACCGCAATGATAATCGATGTATTTTCAATAAACATCACCTTGGTGTTTTGAAAGAAAGAAGTTCGGTATTATTTGCTCTTGAGTTGTCACGTGTGTGCATTGTAACGATATATTGCTCTACCTCTAATTAAGAATAATAATATATTAAATGTAAATGTTTATCTTATTTTGATTATGATGTGATGTTAATCTTGTTATCATGCACAAATAAATCGTTGGTATGAATTGATGCGATATATTGGATACATCGTACAATGCTGTAATGATATGCTTATGATTATGCATCGTTATAGTCCCTACACTGAAGTTCAGATACCTTTTGAAGACGAAAATCGGAAAGGCCGACATTAAGAGCTCTGACTTTTTTAGTAAGATATTACAAAGTTTTTTTTTTATAATTTGACAGACCTGACTGAGTTCATTGACAACGTGAAAGACCACAGAAAAACAGTTTGCCAGTAAGTAGCGTCTGTATTGTTAATTAATAACGCTTCAATAATAAAAAAACGCATAAATATTTAAAAAGCGGTGCTATATAATTTGCACATGTCGGCCTCTTGAAGAGACGGTCGTATAACATAGGCGGACGGGCTAATGAATAATCTGATTGTCAGTGATCACCACTAGATGCGACATAGACATTGGCGCGGGAAGACATTTTATATCCCTTGTGCCTGTAGTGACACTAGTTCACTCACCCTTCTAACCGAAACACAACAATACTAAGTACTGCTAGTTGGCGGTTTAATATATGATGTATGGTACCTACTAAGACGGGTTTGCATAAAGCCCTACCACTAATTTATTTTACTATAACCCTTAGTACTCCTGCTCCTCGAATTCCGGATATATAAGTCATACGTCTCGCAGAGTGAACATTAATGAATATTCATGTTATCTAGTCCTCGTCCCGAGCACCCTGCCGGGACACCGACCGCGAAGTCGGTACACTAGACAACGAATATAAAATATTTTTTATTAAACTTACTTGTATTCAAAAATATATGTATTTATTTGTAAGTTAGTATAATACACTTGGCAATTTCGCAACTCGAAACGCGCGCTATCTTAAAATTATCGTGACATTTCTTTTATTATTTTATTTAACTTATTATTTATTTTATGATAATATACGGCCAATGACGGACAAAGACGCCAACTTATTGTAAGTCATGGCGATCTTAAACTGAATTGTTTTAACTTGCATGAGTTGGTTTAAGTAAAGTTTGGAGTTATCTATAAACTGTATTAACACTAATTAACATCAGTTATTTAATCATCATAAGAGACTAATTGATTTGTTTTGATTGTAGATTATATAGATTGTAGATTGTATTGTTAACCTTAATAAATACGATAGAAACGACTTCTATCATATTTAGTAGCCGTTATCCAAATCGTATTAAACACATATTTGTGCAAAACATTTGCATTAAAAAAATTGTGTTATAACGTAGCAAAGAGGAGACATTAAAACAATCTATTTGCTTAATACCGGACATGGTCAGTTACAAGACAAAAGGTTCTCGCATTTGTTCTAGAAACGACATCGAACAAACAAGGACGGTGCGCCCGTGGCTTCCACATATAAAGCCATATATCCTTAAGCACGAATCTGCTTATTTTCGTATTTTATCATAAAACATATTTGCAATAAAAATAAAACTAAATTTTATATCTAGCTGGCATTTCTAATGCTTTATATACAATCGAATGTTTCATATTTTTTATAATTCAATTTCAACAAACGAAGTTGTATTTAGTACTTTAGTAGTGAGCTAATATTACGTATATAAACGTATAGTAAATAAATTTATATTAACTTTCTAGGATAATTTAAGAAAGAGCATTTATAAATAATTTATTTATAATTTATTTTCTTGCATGCCATTTGGAACGGACATATTGATTGCTGTGAACTCTTAAATCACTTACTTCTTCGAGCACCACAACGACGGACAATACATACAGATCTATTTGACACCCCTAAAGTTAATACGAACTATGCACAAAACTCAGTTTTAAATCATTCGGTTAAAACATACAATAAATTTTATGCTGACATAGATTTATTTAATTTACCTAAAGGAGCGTTTAAAAAAGCAATAAAAAGCAAATGTTAGGTAAGCTTACTCAATAATGACACACACATACACACACACACACACACACACACACACACACACACACACACACACACACACACACACACACACACAATTTCACAACCATACAGTTTATGAACCTATCACAATTTGTTTAACTCTATAATAACTAGTATAAAATTTTCATATTGTAACTGCTTTTCGAATTCATGTTATAATAGTGTAATCCTTTTTTGGTCATAATTTTTGCATTATATTGTTAAATTTTATAAGATATTGTAACACTGTTGGATTGCCAAATGAAACAATAAATAAATAAATAAATAAGTATCTTTAAAATAAATGTCTGAATATTAATTAATTATATATTTAATGGCTATTTTAATGCAAAGTTTACATTTATCTTTATTCGGGTCCAAGATTTTTTTTTCTTTTTTGGTGTTATAAAAAAAATCTTTAATATGATTATGTAACCTTTGATAATATTATTTTTAATTTTATATATTGTTTGTATATTCTCTTGTTATTGTTATATGATTTTCTTCTACATCATTTGCACCATATAATCTATGTTCAACCTTTGTATAATTAGTGTAAATAAAAATTAATTACGAGTACATGTTGCCACAGCGTACAAGCAGTTTACACGAAGGCATAAATGTGCGTGTTTAAATAATATTTGTACGTCAATAATAATTACAGCAATTTCTGGTTTTGTGAACATGTTTGAATTAGTTAGAATAACAAATATTATTAATAACTAAATACCAACAAAACCCATAATGCATATCACCACTCAATAATGACACATTTGTCAATTATCACTAAAGCGAAACGTTCGTGATTTGCGTTCACGTAGATGTGCTACGAGCTAGCTACTACGAGCGTAGCGAGGCAGTTGGCTACGTAATCTACGCGATCTTTTGAAAACTATGTGGTGAATTTGTGTCTATATTTCATCTCGTGCTCGGCGGTGAAAGAAAACACCGTGAGGAAACCTGAATGTGTCTGAATATATACGCAAAAAGATTAAACATACAAACAATATATTGGAACGAAGTTCTTTTGCGCGGCGTACAATAGAGTAAATTGGAGTAAACAGGCGTAAGAAAAAAAATTTATGTACCCTCCAGTCTTTCCCTCTTTTTCTCTTTATCCTGTGTCTTTTTTTTGTATTCAGCGGTGCTTGCCTGCGTTTGAACCCACAATCATCGGTTAAGATGCACGCATTCTAACCATAGGGCCATCTCGGCTCGCCAACCATTCATACAATTATGTTGAAACTTTGATGAGGTGCTCCGTTAAGCCCAGCGAAGACCCTAAGCCACACGATATTTTCACTGTATATTTGTCAATATAAAGTTTTACGCAGGCCCTTATTGTACCCGTGTACACATATCTAGTTATTTATTATATTAGTTACACATACATTAACAAAATATATTAAATTAAATATAAAATTTAAATTTCGAATGTCACATCTCATTCATAATGATATAAGAATGATAAATGACGGGGCCGTACGGTGCGAAAGCTTATAAAGGAAATTAGCGTTCGCTTATCTGAACTGAAATATTCGTAAAAGCACATAATATGACATAAATTTAAAATATCTACATTTCCCGCGGAACACTCGGGACGGCTTGTGAGGAAATTTAATGGATAGATTATTATCTTTCGTTTAGCAACGTTTTACGTCAGGGGAGAAAGGCGCCGCATGCGTAAAGCCTCCTTATACGACAGGTAGAACGAATGAAATGTTAAATTACTAGAATTCCGATTGGACTGGGCTGCTCTAATATAATAAATTGTAACAATTTTCAATGGTCTGATTAAATTTTGTTTTCAAACCAGGAAAACGGAATCTGATGATCAAGCATAAATTATCATTTATAAATAAATACTAATAGGTTTACTTAGAAAACGACTTACACATTCTTAAATACTATGACAGTAAGTTAGTCTAGCAAGCACTTATTGAAGCTTACCTCCAAGCTGCTTTAGAGTAAACGACTGATACTCTACTTTTGTCTTTTATTTTAAGTTACGACTGTGGTTTGGGTGGTATGGCATAACTATAATGTACAATTATTTTATTCAACATAAATATATCCGCTTCATTGCGAATAATTGCAGACGTGAATCTTAGTGTTAGACTCTATCTAGCAATAGACTAGAGTTAACTTTCAAATAATCTTTAGAAACTTCGACAATATTCTGTAAGAGTTTTACAAACTACGCTAATTGTAGCGATTAGTATACTGCCTTGCTCTTATCTGGAACACAGCTTTAGGGTAAAAGAATGTGATCGTTTGGTAAAGAGCACTCGTTAACATTTAATTTTCTGGTTCTTCGTCTCTTCTAAATTTATTTCAGTCGTAGTGAGAAGTGTTAAAGACATAAAAACGTTTATTTTTTTTTATATGTTACAAATACTATTTTTTTTTATCTAATATTAATAATTACATTAATTTATAACTGGAATATAGATGAGATAAGAGTAAAGCTTACCTTTGCAGGTCTGGAGACGGGCAGGAGAGGCGCACGCGGCGTTCGTGGTGCGGCGCGCGCGGACATACGCGGAGCCGGCGTTCGGCAACGACGAGATACCACATCTAATAACAATACTAAACCTGTCACAACTCCAGTATGTGTAACTACAAAGTGCTTATTACATATTTTATTCTACTGATAGTTTTCACTTGTAATACAAGTTTTACGATCTTTTTGTGTCGTATATTTTATGTAAATATCACCTTTTAATTAAAATACACTAGAGTAGAACTAGACTGGTAAATAATAACGATTATAAATACAGCTTAAATGATAGAGATGGAAAATATACTTGTTATTGAAGACTAAGCCTTAAAGATCTAATAGAAATAAATTAAAAAATATATACCGTACAAAAATATATAAACTGAGTTTTTTGAAAATATATCTCTTACCGGAAGCAAAACATCGTGAGGAAATCAAGCAGGTGGAATCAGCTCCAAAACCTTATAGGACTTATTTCATTTTGCCCAGCAGTTTGAGGGACTTTCCAGTTTATTAGAAGTAGGCTAAACGAAAACATAAGTGTATAAAACTAAAATATATGATTTTATTTAGCCAGTATTTGTATTTTTTTAAGTATTTCTAATGAAGCAATATCGCCAGTTTTTTACGCCCGTCCAATACAAAACACCTTCATTTATAACTGTAATAATAAGAAGTCAAGTTGTGAACTACTCCCAAACTTACCGCGAACAGCGCTCACCGGCGGTGGTGGGTCGGGCGTGCGAGAACGGCGTCGCGGCGGGCGCTCGGCAGGCAGTGCAAGCAGTTGTCGATATAATTCGAGCTCGTGATAGAACTCTGGCGAGGCGGGCGCTGAGATAGGGTTTTCGCATCGAGCATGCTCGTGCTCCGTGAGTTGCACGTGCTCCGCGTGCTCTGCATGTTCCGTATTTGTCTCGCCCGCCACCTCCGCGGTCAGCCCGTTGAGCACGAGGCGGCGCGCCGCCATCGCGCCCGCGCACCCGCATCCGGGCCGCACGCACGTTCGTGCTACACGCTCATCCGACACTCTCTACGAAGTTCTTTACCTTCTTTACTCATTTTTATAACTAGAAGTTACTTTGCAATTTGTAGTTTAATTCAATCCTTAATGTATATGATGCATTCAAAATATTTTTATGTATCGTCCTATCAGAAAATTACACTTCAATTTTTTTTTAAAACTTATTTCCTCCTAAACTTTAAATACGATATAAGTTTATTTCGCTTAACTTGTAAAATATTTTTTGTGCTTCAACCCCAAAATATAAACTTTTAAAAGTGATAATAACTTAAATAAGTCCACGCTCCCGAAACTTTTGTAAGTGCCGGGTACTCAAACTCAGAACAAAATGACATCGACAACGACTACCACGGCGAGCGTGTGCCGCGAGACTGCCGCCCGAGAGTGGATGCCGGCTAGACGAGCGGACCGATGTTCGGGCATGCGACTCACTCGTACAGACTTACAGAGCTGAAAAGTCAACGTACTACGGCGAACAACATCAGCTTCTAATCAGGTTGCCGCCTGTTGCACGCGGTCTCGAGACGATCAAGACTAAATCACACGCCCAGGTCATTTAAGTATTCAATATAATTTTATTAAAACAAAAAGTTTATTTATTTCTTTCATTTTTGCAAATGAATCATGGTAATAATAATGATAGACAGTTTCACCTACATTCAAGATGTATTCAAAAAAGTTTTTATATTCGATTTATCTCTTCTGCTTAATGAATTATTTGATATTGTTTTGAGACTTATTTGCGTTTAGTTGGAATATATTTGACGTTATGTATGGAATTGGTTTAATACGTTTAGTGAAGTGTATATTTTTTCTATAACATATGAATACCACACGTACAGGAGCAGCCAAACTCACGGCGTAGTTATAATGTGGACTTGATCACCCTATAATGGCTGTAATATAATCATAGCAACTTGGAAGACTATTATAGTGATGAGCCGTTCCCGCTCTGATAGGATTGGTATTACTTCTGATCCGAGACGAGATTATTACAATAGTTTTTGCAAAAACACTCGTAACTTTTAAACGGGCGTTCTTTTTTCTTAAATGGGTAACTGTAAGTTATACTAGAATTATAAAAAGATTATTAGATCGTAGACAAATACCACCGAAGCCAACCAACAGGCTAAAATTAACAACAGACTACACTACTACATTCGTTTCGTGACTCAAATACCATTCACTTTAAAGTGTAAATCGATTATACAAAATAAAGGAATAGTAAGATGAAATACTTAAAGCATGATCATTTAAGATTTTAATAAATAAAGTTAACGTGGTGGTGGCTTCGCAAACCCGTCGTTATACCACCCACTTATCAGATATTCTACTGCCAATCAGCAATACTAAGTATTGTATTTCGGTTCGAAAGGTGAGTGAGCCAACGTAACTACAGGCACATCTTAGCTCCGTTAGTGGCGTATTGGCTATCTTAGGAATAGTTAATATTTCTTACAGCTCTAATGTATATGGCTGTTGATGATCACTAACCATCAGGTAGCACATGTGTATGCTCATTCTACCTACCTAACTTATATTTAAAAAAAAAACAACAAAATAATTTTAACAATCTTTTCATTACGTTTAAAACTATAATCGCGGAAGATTAATTTTACTATAGAAGCAATACAACCAACACAACGCGTTGTGAGTGTATTCGCTTAATGTGCGTTTTCGTTCTTTGAACTTAGTCAATATCGCCACGCACTGAGAGTAAATTACCAAAAAAAAAAAACAGTATAAACCTTTCAGGGACTCCTTGACGTTGAGAACTCTGTGCATGGGCCGCGACTAATAATTGCCCTTTTAGTAAAGACGATAATCACTTAATAAAGTTTGTTAAATGACGATTCAAAATTGCTTGTAAAAGGCTACTTGAATAAAGTATATTTTTATTTTTGATTTCTTGATTTTGTGTAAGATTGCCGACGAATTTGACATACAAACAAATATGCTCATATATCTTTTAAATCGATTTTATTATATGAGTTTAGTATCAACTCGAAACGAGAATACAAAATAGCATGAGCAAGCGTTACTCTGATACATTCACAATCACGTATCAATTGTTTAAGGTCTCCTACTCTTAGTGTGGCACAAGCTTGTTAAGGGTGTATTGTTTTACCTAAAATCATTATGCGCTGTATCGCGTAATGAAAACATAAATAATTAAATATTCTATTAATTTTTCTTCACCATATATCACATCAACAATCAAAAGTTGCTCAATAATCTAGTTGGACATTCGGTCTTAATAGTCGACTCACAGATTTAACTCTTTTTTAAATTGATAACAAACAAACATTCTAATCGAAATGGCCTAGTGGTTAGAACGCGTGCATCTTAACCAATGATTGCGGGTTCAAACCTAGGCAAGCACCACTGAATTTTCATGTGCTTAATTTGTGTTTATAATCCATTCCTTTCCAATCCTCGAGTTTATTCCCATCCAATCCTTGAGCACGAGGCTCGGCGGTGAAGGAAAACATCGAGAGAAATCATGCATGTGTCTAATTTCAACTAAATTCTGCCACATGTGAATCCACCAACCCGCATTGGAGCAGCGTGGTGGAGTACGCTTCAAACCTTCTCCTCAAAGGGAGAGGAGGCCTTAGCCCAGCAGTGGGAAATTAACAGGCTGTTAATGTATGTAATGTATACACATTCTTGACGTTCGTAAAGATCGAACAACTTTTAAATCAACTTGCATTTGTTCGCTTCATTTTGTATACGTTCTAGGAAACCTTTACGATTTGAAGCTCATATTAATAGAAAATTAGTTTCCAGTAACAAAAATTATATCTTTACCGAATATTAAATCATCTGTTTAGGTTAAATCTTCTTTAATAACGCCTAAGAACAAAAACGAAATTGCGCGTTTTAATTTATCCACTTTATGCATACTTGGAATTCATTAATTCCAAAATGGACAAATTCAAATTTTGTTTTAAAGGAAGAATCTTAGTTTTGGTAATGTATTAAATATATAAATAAATTAGTTTTCATTTATTATTATTTTGTGTAAAAAATAATAGTGTGTAAATAACCGTCATTACAAAACATTTGCTAACTAAAATAAACTTTTCTTTCTTTCTACAAAAAAATAACAAATAATACATCATCATCAATTAATAACATAAAAAAAAAAAAAAAATTTTGTTTGTCAAAATGATACAAATTTATTGTTAATGTCCTTTATTGAGCTTACAGTATCTTGGTAAAGACTAAATACTTAATACGACACAAAAATAAATAAATTACGCACGAACGTAACACATATAACTATTAGGTAATAATTTAATATATAAACCCGGAGAGGGCTCTCAAATAGCGGTGAGGAGGCGCAGCAGCGGCCGCGGGTCGAGCGCCTGCGCAGCAGCCCGCGCCGCCTGCGCCGCCGCCGCCGGCCAGCGGTGCGCCAGCAACGCCAGCAGCGCCGTCGCCGCGCACAGCGCCGCAGCCAGCGGAAGCAGAGCCGGCGCTCTCCGCCGCGGGAATACTGACAGCGTGTGGTGCGCCGGCAACAGCTCGCGGTCCGCGCATTGCAGGCAGGCCCCGGCGCGCCCCACGCCCGCGTCCGCACCCTCCCGCTCTGCTGCCGCCCACGCCGCGCCCAGCAGCCGCAGCGCACCGTCCGCAGCACGCCAGTGACGAAGATGCCAAAATGCATACGCGACAGCCTCGCTATCACCGCGTTTGAGCACGTGCTCTGGCGGCAGCGTCAACGGCCGCAGTTCCAGCAGGTATTCGGGCACGTGTGGGTTGAACTCGATAGCACGGCGAATAGCCTCGAGCGCCACCGCTTCGGCGTGCGCACGCGCCCCCGCACCCGCCGACGGGCTGGCTGCCCGCGCCCGCAGCAGTGCTGCCGTGTAGCACACCGTAGCTGACCTCGGCAACCCCACATCATCATACCGGGCCAGCACCGCCTGGACCAATTACGATAACACATTACGTATAACTTATATGTATATTACGTACGTAACCAATTGAAATAATATACATAATAAAGCTCTCAAAACGTTAGAATGGTGACCTGCACATCTGCGTAGGCGCGCTGCTCGAGCAGCACCTCGATGAGGTTCTCATGCAGAGCGAGCGCGTGCAGCGCGGGGGGCGCATCTCGCGCCAGCTCACGGAACAGGCGCGCGGCGTCGCGCAGGCGACCGAGCCGACGCGCACACATGGCGGCGCGCCGCTTGACGTGTGCGAGGACGGCTGCCTCGCGCCGCGCCGCGCCGGCTGCTCCCGCCGCTGCCAGCGCTCGCCATGCCGCCTCACCCGCGCGCCAGGCTCGTCTCAGTACACGCTCCGCCTACGAAATTGACTGATCTCATAAGCAACATCTCATTTTTAACTTTAATCAGAACTAAACGTAAAATTTGAGATCTTTCGTATACAGTTTTACCATTTATCATCAAACAAAAACACAAAAACTTTCGACCATCACTACAATTTGTCTCGATAAACATTTTATTCTAATCAGTCTTCCTAGAAACAGTTAGCAGTTCTGCTAGAAACGTGTTCGGTCGCGTTACGCCGTAGGTCGCGTCACAATGCTTACTATAAAACTATCTTTATTCACGTTGATCTTGGCGTATAGACCAGGGATATAATGGAGCTCCGAAACCGTAACCGAAACTAACGGATATGTTAATCATCAATAACAATACTTTCGCTGAAATATGTATCGACAGTCGACACTGCTCATGTGCAGACGTCGATCGGTAAGTTAACGTTGAACTCGGACGACACGTATAGCATACGTATCGTCCGAGTTCAACACAGTATCGAGTGAATAGACACCGTAGCTTTATGTTGCCTTAATAATTTACATCTAATAATAATGACCTTCGTATTGGAACGTCTATCTACTATCTAGACGTCTCAAACCTGATTATTTATATCAATTTCATTAATTCATTACTTTTTGTTTATTACATTCCACATCTGCTTAATAATTATTATTATTTTATATGATTATTCCCTAAATCCCCATTAATGCATTTTACGATTATATAACTAATTTAGACTATAGGACCGATACCATTTATTTTCCTTAATAGTACCCCATCCCTCTCATTTAGTACTTGTACCTGTAATACTTTATTGCACCGTTACAAATGTATGTAATACAAATATCATACTTCAAGTACGGTAGGCGCATCCTCCTCTGCAAGCAGCAGTAACGCAGCGGCGCAGTCGGGTCGTAGCGCGAGAGCGGCGCGAGCACACGCAACCCGCGTCGCGGGCTCACGCTCACGCCACGCGCGTGCCAAAGCCTCGTCCGCGCCCCCTGCGCCTCCTCCGCCACTACCGAACCACGCTTGGTGTTCCTGTACCAACGTTATTATTAAAAATCAACCAGTAAAATTTTATGACTGATATGTTCGAGAAATGCCTTGAACTTAAATAAAAAAACCGATTATTCTACCTTACCTGGGCGGAAAGATTCATGTCATAATAGGTAAGCGGAGCCCGACGCGCAGCGCTCCATAGCCGACCGTACTCCGCGCCGCGTAGAAGCGACATAGGGTTGCGCCACACTTTGCAATCGCCGCCCTCTGGCTCTGTGCCCTGAGCACCATTTCCACCAAGCCATGGACCCAGGTGTGTAAGTGACACCTGATGACATATAGTACAGTTTCTTTCTATGGGTAACAGTAGAAAATTGGAGAAAAATGAAGTGGAATTCTAAAATAGATTGTAAACATCACAAATTCACTATCATTCAAGCTATCTAGAATTTATTAACAGTCTTTTGTAAAGACAATATGAGATTGTGTCAGTCAAACCACAAAATATATATCTATATTCTATATAATGCAATCATATATTTTTTCCTGGTCTTTTCTTTTTTTTTAAGTATTTTTTTTAAGTGTAAGTGCTGTAGTTGAATACATTTAAAACAAAATTAAAGTAGGATTTTATTAAAAGGATTATTTTTTTATGACTACATGTATCAAACATTGTATCCAAAAAAATTGATAAAGCATTCTTTTAAATTGAGATTAAACACACTTATACATTATATACTCTTATTATATAATCTATTAAACTATAATTGTAACATTGCATATAAAATTTAAACTCGTATGAAATTTATTTCAACTCGGCTAAACCAAATTTAATATTTAATATTTATTTAATATATTATCACCAACACCAATAGGTATGTAACTTTCAACTCAATCATCTGAAAAATTTCAATTTAGACTAACTGTTGCCATTGATTGAAAGCCTTACTAATAAACTCATTTAAAACTAATTAACTGAAAACTATACACTTACTCAAAATATAATTGTGTAAATCACATTAGTCGTTATTTATTTATATAAAAAAGAAATTATTAATATACGTTTAACAGAAGTACTTTAAAATACATACAAGGTTAAGGTAATTTAATTTGATAAATCAAAAATATTTCTTTAGGGTATTTGATGCTGTGCTGTTTTTAATGGGCACTTTTGATGGTTTTTCTTACTCTCATATATTTGTAACAGAAAGACAGTTTATGATAAGCTCTTTTAATAGAATATAAAATCATGATTATCATGAAAAAAATCTGGATCAAATAAAATTTATTACGTTCTTATAATTTAAAAATACAAAAGTAAACAAAGAGTTATTCCAATTAAGGTTTTATGAAAGTTGAGCTGCACACATTCAAATATTATTTTATTTAATTCTAATTCCTTTTTAATATGTAGATGTTATAAAACATTTAATTATAATTATTATATTATGTTATTTTAATGTGAATACAATGAATTTGTTTGTTACTCACATATAATAAGAATTACAAGACTCTCTAAATTACAAAACTTATTAGAAGCATGAAATAATCTAATGTAAAATATTATCCTCGGAATTTTCTTTAATTAATTTATCAATTAGGTATATAAGCTGAAACTCGATGTACCTGTTCTATAAACGAAGTGCCATATTTTCGAAAATACCACCATTCGAATATTAGTATCAAGCCGGAGATAAGAGATGAAGTACCGGTTAAGGCTACGTAAAACTTCGGCGTTAATGCACCCAAAAAGGTTGACGAATCCCACATCATTTTGAAAGTTATTTTAAATCCTCACTGTTCACGTCAACATCGGTCATAAAAACAATAAAAAAAAAACACTTTTATGTTAATCTTACTAATTACTAGTATAAATAAATAAACAAATGTTCAGATTTTATGTCAGATGTGACAGCATTGGTACTGTGACATTAGAAATTGTTTTTTTTTTGTGTTTCTTATTGGAATATACAAAAGTATAGACCTGTACAGCCAATAAGAGGAACTAATGATAAAAATAATAGAGTTTTGTTTAATTTCTTAATTATATGTATACTCGTCTAAATTTCCATATATTTGAAATATATGTTAGAGTTGATTACGTTTCATTGATTGAAAAAGAAAAAAGCACTTAATCGATTATTTGAAAGAAATATTTAAGAATTACAGCCTCATTTCACTCCATTTTATTTGTTGACAAAATCAAACTAAAACGATAATAAAAAAGTATATGTATTGTTGTCAATGTACGGCCAAAAGAGGAATATTCAGTAATTTAAGGCATTTTTAAATTTTCTCACTAAAAAATAACCACCGATCCCAATGTCGTTTTGGAGATGTCCGTGGTTAATTTTTGACTTATTAGTAGGGTTCTGTGAACTTTAACTTAGTACGTACACTATATTGGACATGTAAATGTGGAAGCGCAGCACTAATAAAATTACATATTAGGTATTATTTCTTAAATCAAATTTCTTTTTATATATATATTATAAACAATATATATATTGTCATTACTATCGATCAACAATAATGGAATTGTTGATCGAAGTTCATTAAAAAATATTAGTTTTAGTTTGGACAGTAAATTGGAAAAATACTCCCAAAGAGAAGGTAACATGATTGTTATTGAGTTCATACAAAAACTTTAAAAATTGATATGGATATAAGCTTAAAATAAAAACTTAATATAAATCTTACTTAATGATATATCATTGTAATATTATGCTAGAGTCTTTGCTTATCCAAAAATGACAAGAGTAAAAAAATACTACTATAATTTGTCAAATTTGGGGCTGCCAGCGTGGATAATTTTCCTTGCCTTAAGTGATTGAGTGTTTTATTATATGCTCTATAAATTATTCTTGATAAATAAATGTAAGGTGTTGTAAAATATGTATAATAAAGTTATGATATTTTACCACACCATGAGTTGCTTAATTTTTTTTTATTCTTAATAATGTTGATAATTTAAATAATACTACTAGTAATATAATTTATAAAATAATATTATTTTAGGACTTGATAACTCTGGTCCAATTGCTATTGCAGTGTTGCTAATAATTTGATAGAAAATTTGTCAGTAAAAGCCATATGCGAGATCGAAGTAGATAATTACCGTGTGTTAGACTAGACCAAAGACTGTTTAGTATTTGTCGTACCCATTTCTCTATTAAGCAATTTAAATACTTACAACGATTTGCTCGAAATTTAAGTGATTATTTTGCTTATTATATTACACATTTATTACAGTACAAAATAAATTTTATTCATATTGAATGCAATACTTATTTTATTAATTTATGTAACTATAATGAATAAAGATTTTAAATAACAGAATTATCTTGTTATTGGGAAATTCAAAAATATGCAATGGCAACATTGGTTATTTTTATTTTATTTTTACTTTTATCGTAACATTTTCAAGGTTGTGGATCTTGGACGAAATAATTAAAAATGGATAAGCTGCTCCTTTTTAGAATAAGACCTTCGATAAATATACTAAGAAGGTTTATGTGTACACCTCAAGGTGGAACTAACCCGCCTACGATCAGAGAAAATTCTATGGGTGCAAGATATAGACCAAATGAATTTCAAAAATTTCTTCTGGTCTGGACTAAAAAGTACAAAAGCAAGGCTGAAATACCGAAAGAAGTATCGTATGTAACTTTTAAAATGTTATGCAATTAACAAAAAAAATATAATTACAACAAATAACATGTTCGTCGGCTTACTGCAAGAATACATTAACAACAAAAAAAAGTTAAGGACAATAAAAATAAATAAATTGGGTTGATTTAAAATTCGGTATTTAGAATTTGGGGAAATGTTTCACCATCATTTGTAACATGCACACAATACTTAATGTATACACTTAATATATAGTTATTTCGAAAAAAAAAACATATATTGTGTTGGTAAAGTTAATTATATATATAAATTAATCAACATATTAACTTATTGCTTTTTGAACAAATAAAGTATTTACTTCTTGCAGTTTGACGATGTGCTGTAAATAACCTTTAACAATCAATTTTAACTAGACATTTTTTATTTCAGTTTAGACTTACTAGAGAGGACTCGAAGTCAAGCAAGAATTAAGCTTTCAAACTATCTAATACTCCTTACAATTCTCGCTAGTTTATATGCTGTTATGTCTGGTAAAGCTGCAGCAAAGAGAGGTGAATCTGTTCAACAAATGAATTTAGACTGGCACAAACAATATGAAGAAGACTATAAAAAGAAACAAGAAGCTCAGAAATGATTTGTGAACAAAATATTTTTTAAGCTTTGTTACTCCCAATAGGTATAGGTTGCTATAAATTATGAGATACTAACACGAAATATATAACTTATGTAGAAAAATATAAATTTTAAATGTATAAGTTGCTTTTCATCTTATTTCATATGAAATTGATCAACACACAATCTCTTATTCATAATACTTGTGATAAATGATAAGGCTTAGATTAAAAATATCTGTAAAAAGAAATGACACTAATTTTTTTATTATACAAATAAATGTCTATTTTTATTCAAATTTGTGAGATGATAAGTAGATTTATAGGTAGTAAGTTATTTAATATTAGTAGTCGTATATATACATATACCCTATAGTTTATCCAAAAGGCAAATAAAAAACATAAAATTGTTTCAAAATCTATTTATATAGCTATTTACACAAAGCCCATCATTTAAATGCATGATTATCAGTCTTCATAAAGTATTTGGTTTGTAGTAACTTCTACATTTCTCAGTAAATAGCTTTGTAGTCTTTTCTTTGATTACTTCCTCCACACTTAATTCAGTTTGCAAGAGACGTAACTGCAAAATAAAATAATCTTTTAAAATCAAGATGATTTTAGATATACAAATTCAGACTAGCTGAATGATGATGATGAGTTATTAATGTTATTTTGTTTGCAAAACTGGATATAATGACAGGGCTGTTTACATTACTACTATTTAACTAAATTTTTGATTTGAATTTAAATTGCAAAGGTATATAACTCCCTTATCTTCAAATCTACAAGTTGCTACCTAAATTCAACAATTATTTTGAGAATGTTCAGGTGGTCAAAAAGCAGCATCTTTCAGAATTATCCATAATTATTTGTATTTGCAGTAAAACAAATACATGTTGAGGGCTACATAAACAGAAGCCACGGGTCGTGCTTTGCACAGCCCTGACATAGGTGATGGAATTCATGAACACAATAAATAGCCATTAAAAAAATATATCCTATAAGATGCAAATAAAACATAAAAAAATATGAAGTAAAGGTGACAATAACTAGCACCTCATATCAGTTGTTATAATATTGGTCATGATGTTCAATATCATATTATTTTAAATATAATGAAAAATAATTAAAATAATTATAAACTGCTACCTTTCTTTGTTCAGCTTTAAGATTTTTAATAACATCTATGTCATCAGGTGAACTTTCCTTTGCACTCTTTAATTTCTTAACAGTTTCAGCCGTTGCAACGATGCAGTTTTTTATAACAATTTCTCTTTCACTGTGGCTTTTCTGTATCTGATCAAATAAATTATGGCAAACCGATGATGCATCCACTTTAGTTTTGAATGATTCAGTTGGTATTGATGTATTTAATGTATAAACTATTTTATCATCCACCACTCGCATCTTTTTCAAGACATCCTGAAAGAAACAAAAACACCTACAAATAAAAACAATTATCAAAATTATGAATGTTGACCATTAAACTATAATTTTATAGGTTATTTTAAGGTTATAGGAATTGATGTTAAAAACTATAAGATCTATAATATGTTATGAATAAATATCCAATTTTTGTTGCATGAATTTATTTAACAAACCTGAAATTCTAAAAAATCTGGACAAATCATCTTTAATTCGTATCGTTAATCCTAGTTACCTAGTAAAGTATTTAAAAAATAAAAACCACAGATAATTAAGTCTACATTCAATTTCATTATAAAATGGTCCGAAAAAATTAGTACATCACTTTGTGTAATATACAATCTTCTTTTAATTTAATTCTTAGCTGTATAGTTAAAATGTATATTAGTAGGTAGTACGAATAAAATTTAAAATTTTCATACTAATCGTCTTAGCACATAATCGTTTTACTGACAATAAAAATAAAATTTACTAGAAAAATAAAGTTGCATATCGGATCAAATAATATATTTAAATATATATTAATTAGGGGCTTATATATTTTATGGAAATTTTGCAAATTCCCGGACCATTAAATAGAATTATTAATATTTAAGTATTTTACAATTAGAGTAATTATTAAATATGATATTAATACCAACAAAACAATAAATATTTAACTGGCATACTTGTTAAGTCTACTCCGTTAACTTATTATATATATTTCTGAAATCGATTACGCTATCAATGTTACAAAAGAATCGATACTTTTAATATTATCTGTACAACACTTGAACTATTCTTTCTTTTCGTAACAGAAGTCAAAATGAAGTACGTTTATCATATAATTTTGTATTTTATTAAATCTATTAAATCCCATTTTGTTTTTTACCGTATTTATATTAATAATGAGGTGAAGTGATTTGTTTTTATGATGAGTGTTTTATTTGCAGGATCGGACTTTGTGCCTACAGTGGTTACAAGATTTATCCTGGCCATGGGAAAACCATGGTTAAGGTGGATGGCAAGGTAAAATATATTTGTTATTTTCAATATTAGTTTTTTCGCACATCATATTAATTCGTTTCGGTGTAATACATAGATCTTGTTGAAAGTAATTCAGGCATTGTTTTGACAAATAGGTTAGAATATTTCACCGCAACTTTCAGATATAGGTTTCATTAATCAGTTGTAATAATATCTCCTCCAAATTAAAACGAATATAGCTATTATCTCGACTTACGTACAAATATAATTTAAATATATATATTAATTTAAAGTTAGTCAGTTAAAACATATATGTGTAAAATACATGTATGCTTTATTAATGTTGCGTCTAAACTTACTTTTACTGAATTAAATTTATTGTTTTTCAGACCTTCACATTCTTAAACTCAAAATGTGAAGCTGCACATCTTATGAGAAGGAATCCTCGTAAAGTTACCTGGACTGTGTTGTATAGGTAAGTTATATATATTTTTTAACTAATATACATTGAATTATTAAGAATAATGAAATATTTTAAACATAATATACAGCAGTTAACATTAGATTCGAAAAATATTGTAAATATCTTACATGGTGAAAAAGTTTGATAGAAAATTATAAAAACTTATCAGAAATTGTTGGCCAATGTTTGAGTACAAGCTTCCCCTCTTCAGAATATTTGATGTGTGTGTATTCATGATGAATATGACTATAATTAAATACCATTTTATTTAATAATAAATGAATAATTAAATTTGTTTTATTTTAGAATATTTGATGTGTGCTTAGATTCATTACATTGCTCGAAAGTGTACATAACATCAGAAAGATTAAAATTAATTAAAACCAAAATTGATTCATTGATAATATTTAACTATTTTCATTTTCTAAAGAATTAAATAATAAGATTATAATCATTTTACAGGCGCAAGTTCAAGAAAGGTCAAGAAGAAGAGCAGGCCAAGAAACGCACCAGGAGAACACAAAAGTTCCAGCGTGCTATTGTCGGTGCCTCCCTCAGTGATATCATGGCCAAGCGTAACATGAAACCTGAAGTCAGGAAAGCCCAAAGAGAACAAGCTATCAAGTAAGCCCCTGCCTTCCATATTATTTATTTTGTTAATTCATATAATTATGTACAAACACATACGCCTAATACTATTTTGATATTGGATGTAAGGTTATTTCAAATTAGTTTATAACAGGAGTAAATTATGCAAAGAAAATGCATATCAACTGGTAACTATTGATTAATTTAATATTATTCATTTAAAATTTTAGATATCTCTTTCTTTTATTATATTATACCTCATCTATCAGAATACAAATTTAAACACAAATGTAAACTCTAACATTTTCAGTATCTTTAATTGTATAAGAATTGTTTTTGTATTTCTTTTAAGAGGTTTATGGTATCTTTTTTGCTAAACAATTAATTAACTGTATTGATGATGAATATGACTATAATTAAATACCATTTTATTTAATAATAAATGAATAATTAAATTTGTTTTATTTTAGGGCCGCAAAGGAGCAGAAGAAATCAACAAAGGCAGCAAAGAAGACCACTGCTCCTGCACCAAAAGCAAAGGCTGCTCCTAAAGCGAAAGCCGCTAAAGTGAGTCAGAAGGCTGCACCACGTGTTGGAGGAAAACGATAAAAACCTTTGTTAAATAAACAATACAATACAAAAAGCATTTTTTTGTTTCATTGCATTATCGTGTCACTTAACACATGAATTGCCAAGAAAGTTTTAGGTTTTACTTTTACTATACTGTAGCAAAATATACCCCCAAACTATATGATATGATTAATCCCAAATTAACAAAATTATATTTTATTATTAAAATTGTATATAATATAACTTCGAAAAGGATAGCGACGCCGATTGCAATTTTGATAATTGTTTTAATATTCGATCTAATTATATAACGAGGACGGTTCCATTTTAATTTAAATCTCCGTAGACCTAATAAATGGGTTATGCTTTGAAAATGGGGCAACTTTATTTTCTAATATTTTACGTATACTATTGAAAAAACGTAAGGGACATAACAAAAATTTGATTTTACTATGGTGGTTACGACTTGATATTTTATGCAACCACCAATGGATTTTTATGACCATTGGTAACATAAGTGGTCTATTGAATATACAAAAACCTCGTCACATAAGGGTTGAAAAATTTTAAGGAACTAGCTCAAGATTAATCTGTCTTAAAGAATATTCATTTGTATATTACTCTCAAGTTATAACACTCACTAAACATTGACCACATTTTAAAAATAAAATAAAAAATGAAATTTGGTAGTTTAATTACATATGTTTTATGATAAAAATTCTTTGCATACTACAAGGACACAACTAATTTAAAAATAAAAACTAGTAATGGAAATCTGTAAAAAACATCAGATTATGTAATATTATATAATATTAGAAAAACAAGGAATTATAGAAGTAACTTATTGTATTGCTTTCAGGTATATATTGCAAGCTACTGATACTAAAAATTAAGTAATTGAACTTATTGATAGAAGTTTTCAAGAAAGAAAATAAAAAATGTCAATTAGTAGTAAATTTTTATTTTGTCGTTTACCGTACACTGTTATTGAATGTATTATTTTTACATTTTGTATTGGGTGTTGAGATACAGTAGTATTTGAGTAATAATAAATAACATGAGTTTTCCAAATGACTACTCATCTAATATAATTTCTAGGGAAAGGTTTATACATTCTTGGCCAAAGTTTCAGCTTTAGCAACAACTTCCTCAATTGGACCAACCATGTAGAATGCAACTTCAGGTAAATGGTCATACTCTCCTTGAAGGATTTGAGAGAATCCCTTAATAGTTTGCTCAAGAGGTACAAGTTTTCCAGGATGACCAGTGAAAACCTCAGCTACTTGGAAGGGTTGAGAGAGGAATCTCTGGATCTTACGTGCACGTGCTACAGTCAGCTTGTCTTCTTCAGATAACTCATCCATACCCAAGATAGCGATAATGTCCTGTAGAGATTTGTAATCTTGCAGAATTTTCTGAACACCACGTGCAACATTGTAGTGCTCTGCACCAATAATGTTAGGGTCCATAATACGTGAGGTGGAGTCGAGAGGATCTACAGCAGGGTAGATACCCAGTTCAGCAATAGCACGAGACAATACAGTTGTAGCATCCAAGTGAGCGAAAGTAGTGGCAGGGGCGGGGTCAGTCAAGTCATCAGCTGGTACATAAATGGCCTGCACGGAGGTAATCGATCCCTTCTTGGTGGTGGTAATACGTTCCTGCATAGTACCCATGTCAGTGGCGAGGGTGGGTTGGTAACCTACAGCAGAGGGAATACGACCCAACAAGGCGGATACCTCTGAACCAGCCTGAGTGAATCTGAAAATGTTATCAATGAAAAGTAGTACATCTTGTCCTTCCTGATCACGGAAGTATTCAGCAACCGTCAGTCCTGTGAGAGCGACACGAGCACGTGCGCCAGGGGGCTCGTTCATCTGACCATACACAAGCGCTACTTTGGATGTCTTGTCCTTCAGGGAAATTACACCTGATTCAATCATCTCATGGTATAAATCGTTACCTTCGCGAGTGCGCTCTCCTACACCAGCGAATACAGAGTAACCACCGTGGGCCTTAGCTACGTTGTTGATCAGTTCCATAATAAGTACAGTCTTGCCGACACCAGCACCGCCGAAAAGACCGATCTTACCTCCCTTGGCGTAAGGCGCAAGCAGATCTACGACTTTGATTCCTGTTACCAGAATCTCTTGTTCTACGGACATGTCGACGAACGCAGGCGCTTCAGCGTGAATAGCGGCAGTTTTGTCGGTGGGAATCGGACCGCGCTCATCGATGGGTTCTCCGATTACGTTGATGATACGCCCGAGAGTCTCAGCTCCAACGGGAATACGGATGGGTGAGCCAGAGTCGAGGACAGCCTGTCCACGAATGAGACCCTCTGTACCGTCCATGGCAATGGTACGTACTGTATTCTCACCCAAGTGCTGCGCCACTTCAAGGACGAGCCGAGGGGATCTGTTCTGAACCTCGAGAGCATTTAGGATGGGAGGTAGATCATCCTCAAACTGTACATCTACGACAGCACCGATAACAGCAACCACCTTACCTTGACCTTTCCCTGCTGCTGCTTTAGCTGCATAATCGCGTTTATTCACTAAGGCTCCGGCAACCAAGGGTGTCTTCTCGGCCAAGGAGTTGTTAACTACCGTCCTCGTGGCCAAGAGACCAGCTCTACCAACGGTAGAAAACATGTTCGTTTTTTAAAAGTTTTCGTAGGAATGTACAGTAGTCGAAATCTTCTTCTTTTGAAAAATCGGTGCTTGTCGAAGTTTACGTAAGAGGAATAATGACCATAGTGTAGAGGTAGACTGCTCACTGCAGTGATAACTTTTTAATTCATGGTTCACACTTCCGTTTCCACAGATATCAATTGTTTATGGTAATCGATTCGTATGTTTTAGACGTACATATAATTTTCTAAAATTTATTTTATGAAATAAAATAAAGCTAGAAGTTTGCTACTTAATTTTATATATTCCATCCATTCGCCAGTAACTACGAAGCGCAATTATATGTTTAGTATTGTTAATTATTAATGCCATAAAAAAAAAACAAAAGATGAAATATAATATTCGAAAAATATACCGTAGTCCGTGTTTTGCAGTAAATTACTAAATTTACAGTGATAGGATCAAATAAAGCAATTACAAAAAAAAATATAGTTGTATTATTATTAATAATATTAATATGAATATTAATATTAATTATTAATAATATGAATGATACCCAAAGTTTTATTGAAATTAGTAACAAATCAAATAATTTTTAACTAAAAAATGCTATTACCATTAGCTAAAAGGTACTGCTTGTTATTGTATTTTCTACTTTATGATTATGTCTATATTTCAAACTATATTGCATAGAAGTCATAGAACATTATAATACAGATGACATACAGATGGAACTGTTTATCATCTGTGATCCGTCACCTGTGCTATAATATGTCATAAGTTCTACACGTTTGATGTCGTACAATTTTATGAAATATTTAATAGAGATTTTTTACTTTAAGACACACACGGTAAAAAAACTTTTCGGTTGATAATGGAATATATATCACCTGAAAATGAGTTAGTCCCTAATGGGACTCGAATGTAAGTTATTATTACTGTGTACTTGGTATTTTAAAGGTTATAACAAGTGATAACTTTAACATACAAAGCTATTTATCGGTGGGCCAATATGAGTGAAATTATACTTAAAAAAATAGCCTTATGGAGAACGAATGTGACACTTAGAAATAATTAGTATTATAGAAGTATATTTAAAGTGCGGTAAATTAATACATATTTTTACAGATTATGCTGCCAATGTGCAGTGCCAATCGAAGCAAACCCTTCGAACATGTGTGTCGCATGTCTAAGAGCTCATGTTGATATCACAGATGGCATACCAAAACAAGCAACCTTGTTTTTTTGCAGAGGCTGTGAAAGGTAGTTTATTTGCTAATAGTACATGAGAAACATAAAGGAAATAGTAGTAACTTCTTAAGTAATTCACCTTGCAAATACAAATTTTTTTTAGATACTTGCAACCTCCCTCAGAATGGTTAGTTTGTGCTCTTGAATCTCGGGAGCTTCTTGCCGTTTGTTTAAAAAGACTTAAAGGTCTTAATCGAGTTAAATTAGTTGATGCTGGCTTTGCTTGGACTGAACCACATTCCAAGAGGATTAAAGTAAGTATATGTTTATATAATTATGATAAATTAAATGAGTATTATATTCAGATTTACATTACTGTAAAGTAATTTTTAATATTCCAATTTACTTAACTAAATAAATAATAAATTGCTTAAAGGTAAAGCTAACAGTACAAGGTGAAGTGATGGGTGGAACAGTTCTCCAGCAGACATTCATAGTGGAATATGTGATTCAGCATCAGATGTGTGATGCTTGTCATCGTTCAGAAGCTCAGGATTACTGGCGTGCCCTGGTACAAGTGCGTCAAAGAGCTAATAACAGAAAGACATTTTATTACTTGGAGCAATTGATATTAAGGCACAAAGCTCATGTTAATACACTTGGAATTAAACCTAACTGTGGTAACTATTTCTCTCATATATATAATTTCTGTAGGTTATTCATTATATTCCATTCAAATCAAAGGGATGAATATAAATGATTTACACATTCCATACAGCTCTGCTATATTATGCACTACAATTGTTTTGTAATTAATGTCTTTATTTATGACAACATTATTGCATTTAACTAATTATATGCTCTTTAATTTTACTTTCAAAGTTTCATTAACAACTTTGTTGTAATTCTTAATGCCATTTTATTACAAATCCATAAATATGTAAAAAGTAACCAATATTGTTGTGGTTTAAACTTATAACAGCCTTTGAGGCCCTTTTGCACAGCACCACACTGTCCTATAGTAGCTACACCATTGGCTGTAAGCTATAACATTTCTCTTTTGATTAAGTTTTAAAAAGGTTTTATTGTTTAATATACAAAATAATAATAATAATAGTACCCCATTATGCATAGTACTTAATATTCTTTTAAAACTAATGATAAAAATATTTAATTTTTGCAGAGGGTTTGGACTTTTTCTATGCTACAGAAAATCATGCTCGGAAAATGGTTGACTTTATTCAATCAGTGCTGCCAATCAAATGCCAGCAATCAAAGAAACTGATTTCACACGATATTCACAGTAATATCTATAATTACAAATTCACATTCAGTGTTGAAATTGTGCCTTTATCAAAGGACAGTGTTGTATGCTTACCTAAGAAGTTGACACAGAGTCTGGGATCGATATCACCTATATGTTTGGTGCAGCGTGTCACAAGCACTTTACATTTAATTGATGCATACACTGGACAAGGTATTCTGAGCTATTTTCTTTTGTTTAATATTTTAATAGGCAGAGGGACAAATGACATTAATTTAACTTCTGTTCATAAAAACTGAGTTTTGTGAGAATCATAAACCACTCTTTCCGTTATTGACTTACTTGTGGTATTTATTATATTGTATCACTTACGTCTGTAATTACACTGGCTCACTTGCTTATGCTGAAACCTGAAACAGCAATATGGACTTAATATCGAGTGGTTGATAATTTAATGAATTGATTTATACTATCAGACTAATAAAATACATAAACATATTATATCCGGTATTCCAACTGTTCAACTGCTAGATACTATATCTAGCTTAGCTGTTAGAATATGGTGTGTTGTTGCCTTCAAATGACAATCCAAATGTGCTTGTAAGAGCCTAGTTGATAGGAGTAAATTTAGATTTTGACAAAAAGTATTACACACTTTTAATTATAATATTTAACAAAAAAATCTATCATGAAATAAAAGATACATTCATCTTGCAGCAGTTATAACAAACTAGTCTTCCGCAGTGGCTTTGCCCGCCTTTTTCTTTGTTGGTGTTAGGGATAAAATAGTAGCTTATGTCTTTCCTTGGGGTTCATGTTAGCTTCATACCTAATATCATCAAATTTGTTTCGGTGGTTTAGCTGTGAAAGTATAACAAACATAATAGATCGATGAAGAGATATTGTGCAATAAGTTTTTGTACATGTACTTAGCAATTGTTTGTTTTTCCCATTATGTTATGTTAAACCTTGGCTTGTAGTTTTAGTGTAGTTGTTATTGGAAATTCTTTGCTTTTAGTTCTTAATTTGATTGAAAATTTTATGTTGTTTGCAGTTTGTGATATATCATCAACCCAATATTGGCGCTATCCATTCAATCCAATATGTAATCCGAAACAGTTGGTGGAATATATTGTTATGGACATTGATATATTAAAGGAACATGTAGGTATTTATATATTTTTAATAACATCTTTGTCATTATTTTATCTATAATAATGATGCCATCGCACCCCTAAACATGTTATTGAAATAAAGTGACTCACTGCTTTTTTCATTTGCGTTATGCGCTTGAGCACGAATTGGCAGATGGCAGATGAAAAAAATATTGAATTAATTGCCACAACAGTGGTATGCACATTCCTTACTAGGACATGGTACATTAGTGTATTTTCGCCTTTAACCCCAGGTTATGAATTAATAAGCTTATAAGTTATATATATGAATATTTTTTTTTTGCCAGGAAAAGAAAACTTTCCCAGGACAAGGCACGGTGTCGAACAAGCATGTTATAGCAGATGTATGGGTTGTTAAAGCGAGTGAACTTGGCCTAGATATAAGTCCAGTGCATACGAAAACACATTTAGGACATATATTAAAACCCGGTGACACCGTATTGGGGTAAGATATGAACAGAGTTATTAAACTATGGAAAAGATTTATCTTGAGAAAAAGTTTGACGTTAAGGGTTTTTGTGATGATGACCTTGAGATTTTAGTTGTTTTGATATATATGAAATGTTTCAATAACTTTTAGATACAATTTGGGTGAATCAAACGTGAACGACGTGCACCTGGAAAAACTGGACCGCAGCTTGATCCCCGACGTGTACCTCGTCAAGAAGCACTACGGGGAGAAAGCGGCACGAAGACGCGCGCGCGCCTGGAAGCTGCGACACATGCACGAGCAGCCCGTCTCCATCACCGACGAGTGAGTACACGCACACCGCTGCGCCACACTGTACGCACACACTCGCGAACGAGCAATACGGGGAGAGATCGATATACATGCACGAGCAGGGCTAAGCTTAGAAATGGTTTTAGTCCGATACGCTTTCACTAAAAATGGGTTATGGCACAAAGTTTTTGTATACGTCATAACTGTTGTCGGAAAATCATAATGAATTTGTTATAAATTTCATTATTAACAAAAAATGTATCTTAATCATCCTGAAATTGCAACATATTATTTTATGAAATAATGATATAAATTGATCAAAAGTCAAAAATCTTTATTCAATATAGAAGTATATACACTTGCTTATTGATTGTCAAAAATCTACCACCGGTTCGGAATTTAGCACCTCAGACCTGAGAAGAACCGGCGAAAGAAACTCAGCGGGATATATTTTTTTTTTTTAACCATTTTCCGTGTACAATGAAAATTATATTTTAGTTATTTGAAACAGCCTGGAGGCGATCATTTAATTCCCAAAAGATCAGATCAGATCAGATCATCCTCAATCAGTTTTGTTAGAAAATAATATATATCGTATCGTGTTTTTGACTTATAGCGCAGGCCATGGAAAAGCCACAAATAAATAAAAATCTCTTTATAAAATGTAAGACGTTACTGTTTGACACACGCATTTCATCTTCACCGTCCAACCGATCGCGAATAGTATTATGTTATGTAGGTGGGTAGTAACGTAAACCTTAGGCCGCTCGCCCACGGCGACTTTTTGCAGCGATATTGTCGCGCGTTAGTCACATTTGTAACGCAAAAAATAACGATATTAAAAAATATACAGTTTTATATCGTGACTCTATCCTAATAGTTATATGTTGTTATTTTAGGTTATGTTGTTATTATAGATTTGATTTCTGGCTAGGAAAATAATTGATCAAAAATCCAATGATACCGTTCTAGTTTTCGTCAAATTCGGGCCCGATAGACCTTTGAGTATTTTTTGCGTATCACTCTGTGTATTTGCAAAATGAACGCCATGATATAAATTTTCATATTAGGCCACGCGTGCGCAACCAGAATTGAAAAGTAGTATGGGCCTTTAAAAGCATTACTCATATAATCATAAAATCAAGTTGTTTCATTTTGCCTCCTTACCCTATCATGATGTAAATGCGACAAGATAGGAAATTCTAGTCATGATTAGTTTCATGATATTTTACATAATATTTTTCGTACGAATGGCATTGTTGCTATCTAATCTCATTTAATTTCACGTGCTTACCTCGTACCGAACACTAACGTATATACGATATATATAAAAAATAAACCTCGACCTTGGCCCAAATAACATTCTTGAGAGAAATAAAAAAATCTTTGCTTTCGTTACTAGAAGTGTTGGTAGCCTGAACATTGTATTGACTGGGTTAATTTTTATTTTTAATTAACATGACAAAATGCCTGCATTTAATACTTTATGTCAATACATATTTATTGGGTGGTAATACTTGCTAACCCAATTGGGTAGGTACCACCCACTCATCAGATAACTATTGAATAAGTTATTTTTCTATCAAAGTTTCATATCATAGGTATGTGTTAATATAATCTTTTATCAATGAATTTCAATTATAATAACATGTTTTAATCATTGAATCAATACAATACAAAAGATCATTCAATTATATAAAGTATTTGCCAATATTTAAGGAAAAAAAAGAACGTAAGTCGTTTCGTTATCGTTATCGTTTTCTCTCTTCGTTATTGAATTATGCCAATATTGAGAGTCATTGGTTTATTTTATTTATATATTTAATGATTAAAAACCGTTTTTTTTCTGCTAAGTTGAACCTAAATAAAATACTGAATCGCAATTAGTAGAGCTTAATGCAATCGCTTTATCAATGTACTCTCTTGTACATAGAAGAAATGTATGAATAACTTTGAGAGGTGGTCGCATTTACTTTAGGGACTTCATCCCCTCTTCAGTATCCTTGACAAAGTATATGCAACGATTAATAATGTGATCGGTTGAGAAGTTAAGACGTGAAAGCGTAACAAACAAACACACACTTTAACATTTATAATATTAGAGGATATAATATGATACATTTTTTTTTCCACAGTGATTATAACGAGTTTTTGGATGACTTAGAAGAAGACCCAGCTATGAGACAGAATATCAACATATTCAAGGACGAGAACAAGATACCAGTCGACACCGATGAAATAGATCCGTCCTTACCGAGAATCACTCTTGCTGAAATGCTGGACGATTTGATCATTGAAGACGAAGAAATGACAGAAGTTTAAAGTTGATTTGTATGAATTTGGCATATTGATGTACTTTATAATAAAACATATATATTTAATACCCTTATCTCTTTCCTTGTCTCTTGTTCTCACATTTTAAAATTGAAAATTAATTATATTAAACTTAAGAGTGAACGTCTGTAAATGTCCAACCGAGGCACTATGGACTATTTTTCTATTGAGAAGAAGACTTATTTTAACATGCTGATCCAGTGTCAGATGGTTGATAAAATGTATGTGGCGATATTTATCCGACCGATTAAGTACGAGATAAATTATATACAAATTATATTATTAAATTGGTTGTGCTGGACATTCTGAGTCAATTTACATGATCTAACCGTTGATCCATCTCGTAATATTTTAAATTAAAACAAGAATATTAAACAAATATAATTTTTGTGTTTGAAAACCGTATAAATAAAAAATTATAATAATATCTAAAAGGCGCAGGATGGCTTTCTTCTATATTCATCAATATATTTAAATTTGCCAGTAACAGTTTTTAACAAACTGCTAGTTACACGACTCTCTTTAATAGACATCCCATCAAATTAATTTAACGCAACTTTGTTCTTAGTCCTACGATCACACAACACGTATGAACGCACGCATATACACATTCGATTTTCATTTATACAATAGTCGCCGAGGCCGAAATTGACCAGGAGAACATGACATTTCACTTATTATAGTATTATCTTTTAGTTTTGAATATAATGTAAACTTAATCTTTATGTAAATTCCTATTTTGGCTTTGTTTGCAACTAAATTAATAAATTTTATATACTAGCTTTTAGATTTCCCAAAAATTACCAATTAACGACCTGCGTGGTCGAGTAGTGTGTACACCGGTTTTCATGGGTATGCCACTCCGAGGTCCTGGGTTTGATTCCCGGCCGAGTCGATGTAGAAAAAGTTCATTAGTTTTCTATGTGGTCTTGGGTCTGGGTGTTAGTGGTACCGTCGTTACTTTTGATTTTCCATAACACAAGTGCTTTAGCTACTTATATTGGGATCAGAGTAATGTATGTGATGTTATACATTTTGTCGTATATGTTTTAAAAACAGGAAATTAGCAAATATTTGCATACAATCAATATCGCGATCGCGATCTTCGCTGTATTACGCAGTACGAACTGCTAACATCTTACGACTTTTCATCATTCAAAGATCTTTCTATTTTGGTTTTTTGCTTCTCTATTATATACCGTACTTTCTATCTGCCTTTTGTTGTATAATCTGTGACTTTATGATATAAAAAAATATGACGGATTAAACTACTAACTTTACCCGAGCGAAGCTAAGATATCTGGGATATCTAGTTTTAATCTTTGTGATAAATTGTCTTTCGAATTACTTTCCTAGTTTCGTCTACGTTAACGCCATGACCTACTTCTTCAAAATATAAAACTTAACGTTATTATATAAAATAGACCAACAAGGTCTAATAACAAAATATGATATAAAACTTTATGTAAAAATCCCATAACGTTTAATGTATGTTCGTTGGTTATGTTATGTTGGATGTATTGTTTTTTTTGGTTAAACGAAAAAATAAATAAATAAACAAACATACCTCTTTGAATAAGTATGATAATGTGATCGATAACGGATTAAAGGCTTATCGATAGTAAAATATTATCCCTTTATCACAAAAATCAAACAATTTTGCTTTAGTTTGTTAATACGCGCATACGGAATATGGCACTAAGACTTTAAAAAGAGTTATAAAGATTTTGAAAAATTTTGAAATTCTGCACTAAAAATAAATTCACATTTATCCTACATTTTGAAAGACTCATCGACAACCACAATGAAAGTGTTTTTAGGAATACTTTTCATAATAAATTCATGTGTAGCAACTAAACTTATAACCTCGGGTAAGTATATTTTTTTAGTTTTTGCATCAAATAGTTATGGAAACATTTTTTTGACATTTATATTTTAAAACCTTTAAATTAGGTTTTTATCAACAATTTCGAAACGAAGTGCCTTCGGCGCTACGGGTTGTGCTGCGAAAGTATTAGTTATCGTTACAGCAGGCGGGTGTTGCACCCCCTTTACGCCTTCGGTTTCTTAAAAAACACTACTCAAGGGGTATGATCGCCAAGACCATGTTGAGTTAACAGAGTCAGAATCAAATGTATGAATCTAAGCCTTCTGACAAAATGATCAAAAGCAACCACAATAAACATATTGTTGTAATCAGCAACCAAACCACCATATACAACATTATGTTTCTCCAAAATCAAATCAAATCAATTTTATTCAAGTAAACTTCATAACGAAGTGTTTTTAAATCATTGATATTAAAAAAACTACCACCGTTTCGGAAAGCAGCCTCCAACGAGAACAAACTGCAAGAAACTCGCATAGTTGCTCTTTTCAAATAAACAGATTTACAATGCTGTTTTTTACAATAATTAGTGTCCTGCGATGGAAACCGAGCCTAAATCCAGGCGTTTTTTTTTTCTAAAAAGTACTCATTTAATGAATAATAATCGTGCGGCGGATCCATTAACCCACACTTTTTTTGCTGCAGTGGCGTTAATACGAAAATACAATTGAATGCAATGAAATTTTAACGACGGCCGTTTCCATTGTAACGTAATTTAAACTAAAAAAATATCAAAAATATAGTTTAATTTTATATCGTAAACAAGCAGCCAGCCAGTTTTATGCAGATATTTAAAATTACACAGCGGATTTTGATGCAGTTTTTTTAATAGAAAGATTGATTTAAGAGGAAGGTTTATATGTATAATACATGCTCAATATAGTAGAGAAACACTAATGATTTTAAAGGTTTCTGAACTTATGTCCTAAAAAAAAATCACATTTTTAGCGCTTACATTGCAAACGCTGACTGAACCCTACAAGATAGATCAAAATAATGTACTACAGTATTGTACACCTTAAAGAGGTTTTCAAAAAAGTCCGCGATTGTATATGTCTATCTCTTAGGGATAGCCCGCAACAACAATTTTTATGAGATATAATGGCTTATTTTCGAAGCGATTTTAAAGCAATACAGCAAGAATCCTTATCCAATTAAGTACTTTAAATACATTGGATGTAATTTAAATGAATATTTTCGAAGATATTGCATATTTAAAGCACAGGGACATAGCGGTTTGTATTGTCTAATAACTGAAAAACTGTGAACGTTGTAAGACATTCTGTGGTATATTTAGTATCAGCAATGCACTCGTGCGAAGCCGGAGTGGGTCGCTAGTAATTTATAATTTAACAAACTTCGTAGTAGCTAAAATGTCACTGCCAAATGTTACTCATCTCTTAATCGATAGTCTAAAATATTCTAATTGCAAAACTTTATGTACGATTTTCAGATGAGCTCCGAAAATTATTTATTAAGGCTGTAAAGAATGAAACAACAGACAATGAATGGAAAACGATTCAAGATGTTTTCGAAATATACAGACCAGCTTCCAATGCTCTTAAAATGCAATACGAAACAAATACTAGATCGGTTAGTAAGTACATTGAATAACAAATAATATTTCGATAACAGATCTTGTATCTTATTATTTTTATCTTATCTAATCAATAAACTTGACTTCAAGAGCGCCTATTCTAAGTGCCGCTTGTCAATTTCTGACATTTTTAAGTTTGTGTGCGTACTGCGTGTGTGCATGCATATCATCAACAACAACAACAACAACTACTACTACTATAGCCAACCCAATCGATGTAAAGCATCGTGAAGCTATTACATTATTTATTTCGTATATATTTTCTATGGGTTTAATTTTTAATTGAAATAAAATGACATATGAATCATAATAAATTACTAAAATAATTGTAATATATTGGATATACACACAGTAAATATATAAAAAATAAAAACTGAATAATATATTCAAATCGAATGTATCTCACAGTAACTGCAATTTTTACGGTGCTTACGATTTCTTGAATAATTTTGTATGTAATAAACTTGTAGTCCAATTTTTGTATGATAAGCAAATTCTACAAAAACATATTACCCTAGCCGTTAAGGACACTGCTATTTTAATTATAAATGATAGCTTAATTATCAGCTTATCAATGAATACATTAAATTAATGACACTAAGGTTTTTTCTTTTAATTTAAGGTGTTTGGTTAGCTAAAGAACCTAATAAATAGTACCTCGTTCTGAACAAACATTATCGTTTATGAAGTGTTTACAGAAATAACATAAAACTCATTTTTATGGGTAAAACCGCGTTTAATTTTCACTAAAATGTAGAAATTTTTGAAAACATGCATTTTTAACAAATAATAATTTGATATCAGTAATGTTTATTTAGGTTTTTTTATAGATGCTATTAATAATCGATTTATTTACTTATATACAATATTTAGCTCACAATCCCATTAATATTTTGAATTTATTCCACATAAATATTCCAGTGTGGTTTGCTGAATACACATTTCGTCATATCCTGCAAATGACAAAAAGGATTTTTTTTCCGACAAGTACGACATAAGTTATAATCATAAATGAAACATAAGAAAAAACGTTTGCTTTGCCGAATTCGATCTTCGGTGAGGATTTATGTATTCAATTGACACCTGTTATTTTAGATGTTATTGCCGTGGTATTCTTTGAACTCACTTCGTATCTCACTTTACATGTTATAGTTATCTAACTATCGCGCCATTTTTGTGTGTTTGGTATATTTAAAATTTATTCTTATAAAGTAGCCCTACCGAATGTTTGCTTACAGGATATAACTTGTCTAATTTGTAATAGCGCATTTGCTGCATTGAGCGATTTGGTTCACGAAGGGAATTCGGATGAAATGCTTATAGAGGCATTGACCGTTCTCTGTATCGCTTTAGCGAACGTTAGTGAAAAAACCTGCGCAGGACTTATGCCATTAAACATAGTAAGTTTATATATTTTTTACATTTTATGAAATATGAATAAATTACGTATAATTATTTAATTCTATTAATTCGGCAGATAAATATAAATCTATGCAAAATCATTGCAAAATTACGACTTATCGTAGGTAAGTCGCGAATAATCATCACTTTATGGACGTTGATTAGCTGATATTAACATTATGGTCATGACGAATGCGCTGATTGGCTAATAAAGTCAATTAGCATAAAGATGTACAATAATAAACTCTTTGATTAGCCAATCAGTGTTCAAGTTTCTAATTTTAAACAAACTGAGACTTTAACAATTATCCTCAAAATAGTTCGGACGATTGTACTGACGTTATTGACAAAAAATGAGTTTTTCTCATCTAATGTGTGTAGGTAGTAGGTGGAGAAATATTAAGCATTGCTGCTTAGAAATATCTCATATTGTTGTGTTCCGGTTTGAAAGGTACTGATCCAGTGTAACAACAGGCACAAAAGACATAATATCTTTGATTCCAAGTTTCAAAATTTATGGGAGGTGTTGGCCACTTCACATTAGGACGCGAATAGACATGTGGATATGATAGGAAATGTATATTTACCAAAATATTTCTCAAGAGATAATATAGGCATATTTTTTTAATTAATTAAGTTTAAAAAATGTTTTAACATATAAATTCTGACATAATATAAACTCTTTTCTCTACGTTTTCATATTTAGACCAAGATGGATAATTTCCCTTACCGGAATTCTTTGGCACATATAATAATGCCTATTAGTCTAAATATCAGGGTGCTAAAATGTTTTCATGTATTTATAGATACCGTGCTCGTAAAAGTAAAAATTGATCTTGTTTGTAAGCATATTTTATAATGCAAAAGTTTTTTTAATAGCCGATCCTAACATATATAGTGAAGACGACTCCAGAGGCCGCTCCTAGAACATTTTGTGGTCTTGTATTACAAAATGTCGGAAATCCGAACACCTGTAGCTTTGATGATCCTAGATTTGAATGGACAATAGATTTACCGGAAAAAAATCCAATTCGAGTTGATACAGTAAGTAAGAATTTCAATGAATCATTTATTCTAATAACTTAACTGACAACTTCATAACTGACTAATAAAACTAATTCATTGTTTTCGAAACTCGCTTGGGATAAATAATATAAATGAATATACATAAATTAACATGGCTCTTTATTATCTTTATTACACTTCAACCGTAGATTAATACCAAAAGCAATAATCCGTTGAAAATAGCTCTCATCACGGACGCTCACATCGATCCCTTGTATGAGCCATATGGTGTTGCTTATTGTAACGAGCCAACTTGCTGCAGAAAAGGCCAAACTCCACGATCTCATGAATATGACGTTGATGTAGATGATTCGGTATTTAAAGGTCGCATATTTGAAAGAGGAAATGATTATATATTGGATTTAGATTTAGCAAATGATATTAGAAACTTATCACATGCAACAAGAAGTACTAGAAATTCACCACCGGCTGGGTACTGGGGAGACTACAGGAATTGCAATACGCCTTATTGGGCATTTGATGATGTAATTGAAACAATTGCTAAGCATGGGGTAAGACAGGATATACCTTAAATCTCATATATGTATAATGTATATTAATGCTTATTTTTGTTTATACTATTACCAACTTCATTATTTCCAAAAAGTCGTATCATAACCATAACCATATAAAAGAATACTTTAAAATTAATAAACTGATTTATTTTAAGATCATTCTTGGTATGTGACAAACTATTTTATTGTGACGTATTTTTCAGGATATAGATGCTGTTTATTACATAGGAGATAGTATCGACCATCACGTCTGGGAAACGACGTACGAACGTATAAATGAAGTTAATTTATATGTTATTAACAAAATGAGAAAAGAATTTGGTGATAATGTTTTAATTTTGCCTTCTATTGGAAATCATGAATCTCAACCTACGAACCAGTAAGATTTTAACCTATTATGTGCATTTGATAACATGGACATTTTTAATAAAATTGCATTTTATTAATGAAAATTTTAACCATTAATCAAGTATTCATTACGAATATATTTGAAGGAAAAAAAATATTTTATTTTAATTCTAGACAGAGGAAATTTGTTCTAAACTAAACAAAGAGATCTGATTGTTACTTGAACTAAAAACCTCATTTATTATTTTTGATTAGGACAGCAAGCTGCTGGCATTGATTTTGGTTCTATTTACAGATTTGCACCGAGTTCAGTTAAACTCGACAAAATAAATACAACCTGGTTGTACGAATCGTTAGCTAGAAAATGGGACTTTTATTTAACAGAGGACGCCAAAGTTACTGTGCGGGAACACGGTGGATTCTCTATGCTGATCAGACCTGGATTACGAGTTATTTCTATTAATAATAATATTCCTTATAAATCAAATTGGTAAGTTCGATTCACATGTGAGTCGTTGAAATTACAGGAGTTACTATTTACTCAGGAGTTTCACTTTTCAATAAAAAGGATATCAGTTTTCTTATCTGCTTCACCAAGCTTTATAGATCATGTTAGAAAAATACATACTACCATAAGTAAACAAGGTATTTTATTCTGTACCAGATTTAAGTGACGATAAAAGGGCTACCCAAATAATAGCACAATTTATTGTATATTTAAATGCCGTAAGATTATATTCTATATATAATTATACATTTTTTTTAATTTAATTTTTTTGGCATACATAATTCCAGGTGGGTAGTCTACGATCCCTTAGAATCTAAAAGACATATGGAATGGCTTGTTCGAGAATTACATAAAGCTGAGTTAGCAGGTGAAAGCGTCCATATTCTAGCTCACATTCCGCCTGGAGTTCATGACCTCATATATACGTGGACAAGAGAATATAACAAAGTCGTAACTCGGTAATTTAATATTTACTATATAATATTTATGTTATATAATTTATTAATTGACCTAAATGTATACTACTAGACAAGCTGTTCAACTTTAAAATTCGGTCACAGTGACAGAAAACGAGAGAGGAAGTTAGTTCAGTGATTAAGCTGATACGATCGCGCAGATGTGGCACAATTGTTTGGATATTTTTGTGTTTGACCCTAAGAGTATTATAGTGAAATTATTTCAATGGTCATAATTGTAACTGATTAGACAATAAATAATTATAATAACATACTTATAATCAACATAACAGCTTAAGATTAGAATCTAAAAGAAACAGATATCAAATTAAAACTTACTTAAGAAAAATCATCATATCTTCATAATTTATAGCTAAATTTTTCTTTACAAAGTAGCTCACACCAGATTGCCACCAATCAAGCAATCACCGCCCATTGTCATTGGCACTCTACATATACACATAGCATTATACATTCCAGTATATATATATATATATACTAACCAGACGGGCTTGCACAAATCTAACGTGCTCAAAGGGTCGTATCTACTAAGCTGATAACTAATATGGGCTTTCAGTTTCTCATCAACAATTAAGGGACAATTCACTGGTCACACACATTCTGATGAATACAAGATATTCTACAGCACAGAAGATGGATCACCTATTAACATGGCTTGGGGAGCCGGCAGCACGACTGCTTACACATTTTACAATGTCAACTATAAAATAGCTACATTTAACACAACCACCTTTGTAAGTATAAGAAACTAACATAACTACTCCTGCATGCAAACGTACATATACATACATACTGTTAGGAATATGTCTAACTAGTTAAAATATATTTGATAAGTCTGTCTCAGATAGCCTTATAGTAAGGAATAAGCATATTGAGTTTTGAGAGATATTTTAATCTAAATACCTATAGTGATAATAAGGTGATTATATTTTATGATTTACAATATATGTTCTAGGAACCAAGTAATATTGTGAACTACGTATACAATCTCACCGAAGCGAACCTCACTCCACATAGGAGACCACACTGGTTCCAACTTTACGATATGAAAAATACATTTGCTATCAACGATCTCTCAGCTGCTACTATGAATGATTTGACTTATAAAATGGTAACAAATAACTTATTGGCTTTGGATATGTATGCAGCGTTTTACTCAAAATTAAGCGATGGAAGATGGCCACATTGCAATAGATATTGTAAAATTGACAATTTATGTAAGACTGTTGTAACGGTTCTGTGGCAACGTGAAAAGTGTGATGAACTGCGAGAATTGTACTTTTCATTATATTAAGAATAAGTCTTATAATTATATTATTATTTTAAAATAAAACTTGTATCATTTATTTCTTCTGTATTTTCTTAGATAAAATTGAATGATAAATGATGGTGTCCTGATTCAATGGTTCACTTAGTCACAATATAGTTATTGGAGATTTCAAACTATATATTATATATGGTACTTTGCCAAGTCAGTTTTGTCTACAATGGAAACCTTACTGCGTTCCCTTTAGTAGTTTGGTGCGGAGAATAACCAAGGGGGTAGTATGGTCCGCGTGTCGGGTCCAACCGCGGTAACCAAAACGTTGACCAACACTAAAAATCTTCTCTTTACATTGTGTGGGGATCTTCCGTTGATATGTGACCTACTGAATTTCTTTGCCATGTTCTTGATAGTAAACAATCATTACATTCTATAAAACAAAGTCGCTTCCCTCCGTCTATGTGCTTAGATCTTTTAAAATACGCAACGGATTTTAATGCCCTTTTCATCGATTTATAGAGGACGGTTTATATGAACTATATGCATATTATAACAGAGGAAAGCCAATAATTTCAACATTCCCAGGCTGAAAAGGACAAGGATTTTTATTTTAATGTTTGTTCTTCAATGTAAAAGTTGTGATGCTTATAATAATACGAAATGTTTTTGATTGCCTGAACATGAATAAATTGAACGTACTACATTCGTATAATTCTGTGATTGATTGCAGATTAAATATGTAGCGATAATAATAAATTCTGTAATACGTATTAAGCATAGCAAAGTACATCTGCACCTATATACCATATAATTTAATGAGATATAATTATTTGATATGATTTTTTAATTACTACTCGCGAGTTGGTCAGTGCAAATTGGGCTATACTTAAATTAAAATATGAAATACATTGAGTACTTTTGATTGCAATAAATTGTTATTAGTGCTCTAATATGCTTGATAGTATCATATTGCTATTGAAACCACAACGTTACATGTACTAGGAATAACTTAACAAAATTGACTCCTCCAACTCTATATATATATAGAAAATTTAACAACTTTGGCAAACTGTAAAGATTTGTGGTATAGGACGGCCGTAATGTAACTTATCCGGCACTCATTTAATCTGTTTTATAATTACTTTCCTTTGAGCAATGAATCGCTGAATATTACTTTTTTACTAATACTAATAAAAAATCGTTATTCTAAATGATACGTGGCAAATGTAGATGAACCCCAAAAATTATTTATTTAAGTTATAAAGAATGATACAACAGAATAAGATGATTTAAAAAAGATTTAAAATTTTCTAAATCAGACCATTTTTTACTACTTATTCTACACATGCAATGAAAAAAATTTTAGATCATCGAGTATAATTGAAATACGTTTATTTAGTAAAAAGCATCCATTTATCCAAACTTTCGTATTCATAGTACAGTGAAACCTTGTTAATTGGAATCTCAAGGGACCAAGACATATGTACCAATTATTGAGGGTTTCAAATAATCCAGTTTTCCAATTAAGCAGGTTTCAAATTATAGTTATCTCATTTACAGAGGATCCCGCGTACAGAGGTCGAAAATGCCGTTATTCCATTTTTTGACTTTCCACAATCATAATCTGATAGAAGTTTTAATTTTTCAGATACTGATAACGTTTTATATTTACGATTATATTATAAATATGACCTTAAATTTATCGACGTTGACGTTGTATATTCATACCCTTATACTACCTGATAAAATCTCATAAGTTATTACTTGATGATAATAATAATAAATTATTTTTTTAATGTTTGATGGATACATAATTTATGGCATAATTTATTTTAAGCATCGACATGATTAATAACCAAAGATAAAAACAATGCACAGTAATAGTTTTTATTGCTACTGCAGATAACGATCATATTCGATTATCGTATACTGAATCAAATTTTTGATTTAAATACGTCATATTAGAAATACGGCATCCACCGGAATACTGTTATCCGTAGTTTTCCTATTGTGATCCAAAAAATCATATTGATTTCTTTCGTAGACCTTAAGCGTAGTTATGAGCTATGTTATACGGGAATGATTATTACCTGTATTATTGTGTTATACCATACATACAAATAATATTTTACTAATAAATCAGACGAAATCTTTTAGGCTCTAATCTTATCATGTAATTAACGTAGATTTCAATTACCTTTGATATCAGGTATTTTGATGCTAATAACACGTCAATGTTAAATATTCAATAGACGAAGTCATTGACCGCGTCTTTCTGAGACTGCATATACTAACATTTCCTAAGTACATTTGACTACCGTACGTTTCAATGTTGATTTATTTATTGATTCCGAATTCCGTTGATCTGAAAACTTGTGGGTGAAACTCCACACATCCATCTCAACATCGTCATATGTGTTACATGCAAATTTTTTTCATCCTTCTTATTAATTCAGCATTCTGATCTGTACATGACGACAGGTCTAATTTGTAGATTTTGCCCTACTATATTATATAGAGCGGCATCCGTGGGTCACACGTTGTTGCAGTTACTTGTCGCCATTTCACCTATTCTAAATTGATTCGATCTGTTACGTCCCCGTCAATATCGCGACCACCTTGTACCAGGTTGGTAGGAGTACTACCGCTAGGGTTATGGACACCGGACTGGAGAGACCGCCGAAATCGCAGAACATACACTCGGTTGTGGTTCTATTAATTTTTATGCCTCTATAATCTTTGCCGCCACTCCTCCAACATACTCTCCTCTGCATCAATTTCAGCTGACAACACGATGTCATCGGCGAATAGCATACACCAGGGTGCCTTTTTCTGAATATCCGAAGTCAGAGCGCCCAATATCATTAGAAAGAGGTAAAAACTGTGAGCCGACCCTTGGTGCAAGCCTACACCAACATCGAATCGTCTACTTTCAGCCGGGTTGCCGAAGCTGGCAGTGATAGATCCTATACGTTTCATAATGTAAACTATAAGATAGCAAAGTTCAATACAACTTTTCAACCCAAGTAGATTTGATGTTCTACGTTTTCCACATTTCACGTTATAATAAATACTCAATGATACAAACAAGTAAATCTCTTAATAATAAATACGTAGTATGTTGCACTGGTTCTTATCTCATGCCGGAGTATATATGTAGATGTTGTAATCAAATTTGACCTTGAAGTGTTGCCCTAATCAGACCCAAAAAGTTTACTGTAGAAATGTTATTGATAAACGTGTTTTAGTGGCGTTTTTTATTTGTTTTTGTCACAAATTAAATAGTCAATAACAAAAGCAACGCTTCTGTGAACTCAGTTGCATGAGCAACTGAGTTCACAGAAGTCAGAGTCTTACAGTCCGCGAGGCAGGTGTCCATGTCACGGCATTATTACGAAAACAAAGATCGGTCAGTAGACAATTCTATACTACCAAGGTGCATTATATTCAAGGTCTTAATGTTTCTTTTACCAAAGTCACAGCTAAAAAAAAAAGTTAAAAAAAATGTTCATTATTTTAATTCGTGCTTTTTTATGCAAATGATTTTTGCAAAATAATTATCAAATACAATTTTAGCTCAATGATAGCTATCTATCATGATATCAATGATAAATCCATCGAACAATTTACTATTTTACAAATTACCCTTTGATCATGAAATGGTCTTTCATTAGTCCACCCTATTTACTAAAAACACGTTGACAAGAAAGTAAGCCTCCTTTTGGAGGTATTCTTACCTCAGGATTTTTATTAATAATTAATTAACTAGGGCTATTTATATAAACTCGAATGTATACTATGAAAGTGTTGAAAATGTTCTAGAAATTAAGTAATTTTGCCAACTAAATATACAATCTTACCAAAGCAAATCTCACTCCAAATAGAAGACACCACAATTTTTTTACGTGCGCGCGTGAAATTTCTCTACGTGCACAATCATACATTTTTTTTTTAAATCTTGCTCGTCTTTTACATTTAATGTATGTAAATGTTTTAAAGATTACTCTTTCCATTATGTATAACCTCGTTGCAAGCTCATTAGGCTGTAAATGTTGAAATTCTGGGTTCAACCCCAGTATGAGAAAGAAATACTCAGTCAGCAGCGCGAAGTTGGGAGGTAGTATGGCCTTAGTATGTTTCGGGAAATAAAAATATATGAACGAAGTTTACATTACATTATCTTAAAAATTGACATTACTGAATAAAATTAATTCAAAATATTCTTTATTCAAGTAGGCTCGATCGATAGGATCGATCTTTTGATTCGGAAAGTAGATTCTACCGAGAAGAACCGGCAAGAAAATCAGTAGTTACTCTTTTGCACCCTTTTAATTACAAAGTGTCAATAAATCAACAAATAAGACCACGCTTTATATTATCATAGTATAAAGAAAAACTACTTTAATCTTGTATTGCGTAATATTTATCAATATTTTTATTTTTCGTGAGATTTTAATTTTTTAATGGGACAAATTAAAAAAACTATAATATCTTATTATGTAAATACTACCGTGGCCCAGGAAGGCTGAAGAAGGTGACTTTATGAAATGAGAACTAGTTTCTCTCGTGTTATTAGTTTCCCTTTCTTCCTCGTGTCTGTACAATGATCGTAACCGTTTCTTTGAAAAATATTATTGTGAAAATACACGCATAAGTATAAATTAAAAAAAAAAAGATTTAATCGCACCAGTGAAGAATACAATTTAAAAAATATTTGGATTGCAGTCCTTAAGAGATAATACATTGTGTGATTGTAGCAGATTAAATTGCGTAATACATAACAAACGCGGCGAACTACCTTACATACGATACACGACGAGATATAATTAATTGATTTAATATTTTTAAGTAGTTCTAACGTGTTTTATACAACTGTGAGGACTGCGCTTACGATGAAAATATTTATTGCGGTACTGTTGATACTAAATTCAAGTGTTGCTACTAGACTTATAACCTCAGGTAAGTTGAAAATATTGCATTTTTTTTTAACTGTACTTTTTTAACTGCAACGGTTTTAACTTTCTCAGTGTCATCATTACAATGTATATTGTGCAAAGTTTTTCAAGGTTCTTGAATGAATCTTATCTTTATTACAATTGCATGTTTTTATTATAAATTATTTTTATATTCTGTTGATTTATTTAAATTTCTGACAATCCGGAATTCATTTTAAATAAGATCAAATGTTGTCTTTAATCGTTAAATGATTCAGTCGTGGAAAGAATTAGAAACCAAAGGTTCATCTTCATAACATCATGGATAAATTCTTGATATGATTTTGTAAATTTATATACTAAAATAATACAACTCAGGATAGAGATATTAGTAAAAAACATCCAAAGTCAAGGAAAAAGAGGAAAACTAAATATATTTAAAATAGGAACAAAAGGGTGGACTTATTGTAAAATTGCATTTATTATAACTGGAATCCGTGACGAATAGAATAGGTCTATTACAAAAATGTTTACATCGAAGGTTTGCTAATGTATTAGGCTTTAGTTAAGTGGAATAATTATATTACACAAACACAATTAAAACATATTATATGAATAAAACAGAAACACAAAGACAACGTGTCTACGTGTGCGCTTTGTTATTAAAATATTTTTTAGATTATGGTTATATAACTTATAATAATAATGTTACTGAAAAATCAAAGGATCTTAAAATTTTGTTTTAATTATTTTTAGACGCACTTCAAAATTTATTTATAAAAGTAGTAAAGAACGAAACAACAGAGGCTGACTTGAAAACGATTCAAGATGTTTTCGAAATCTACAGACCAGCTTCCACTGCATTTGATATGACATATGAAACAAATAGTAGATCAGTGAGTATCATTTTAATGTATTTATTTACTTTTGAGGAAAGCAATTAAGAATCATGTTGATATAATGTATTAAAAACAAAACGAATTAGTTTCCACCAATTGTTAAAAAAATAACAATTAAATAAAGGCTATTTTCAGTTCATTAGTTATTAAGTTCGACAGCCTTTTGATATTTTTGCTGGTATTTAAAGTTTCCAACATAGTATTAAAAGATTCTAATTATTCTTTATACAATACATACATGCTCCTTGTGTTCTAGATCAACCGTGCAATGTTCAAAAACATATTTTTTTACTACAGGGTGTTATCTGTCTAATATGCAGTAGTGCATTTGCTGTACTGAAATATCTCGTTCAGGAAGGGAACACTGATGAAAAGATTATAGAAACCGTGACACCTCTTTGCAATATAATTTTAATAATTAGTTATAAAATTTGCTCAGGAATTATGAGATTAAATATCGTAAGTATTTTTATTCCAACTAATATATATAAATGGAGTTCCGGAAGTTCCCAAACTTATTTTCATCAGATCAATTAATTATTTTCAATGAAACTGAGAGGAAAAAAAACTAATATTAAAGAGATTTTGCTTTAATAGCCTATCATATCACACATAATGAGGACAACGCCAGAGGCCGCGCCTAGAACATTTTGTGGTCTCTTGTTACAAAATGCCAATGATCCGAACGCCTGCACTTTCAACGATCCTAGGTTTGAATGGACAATCGATTTACCTGAAAATACTTCAATAAAAGATGGTACAACAAGTGATTATTTAAAGGTATATAGGTATTATATAGCTGAACCAAGCGTAATTAAAAATGTCTAAAAATTTCCTATTATAAATTAGTATATTTTGCACCTAGATTTCTACCAATAGCAATAGTCCATTGACAATAGCTCTGATCGCGGACACTCACGTCGATCCCTTATATGAGGCTTATGGTGTTGCTGATTGTAGCGATTTGACTTGCTGTAGAAAAGGTCAAACTCCACGATCACATGATTATAACACTAATATAGCAGATTCAGTCTTTAGGGATCGAATATTTGAAATTGGAGATGACTTTATATTGGATTTAGATTTAGCAAAAGACATTAGAAATTTATCAAATACCAAAGGAAGAACTAGAAATTCTCCGCCAGCTGGATATTGGGGAGACTACAGACGTTGCGATACGCCGAAATGGGCGTTTGATGATATCATTGAAACAGTTTCGAAACACAAGGTAAGGAAACTTTTAGAATAAATATACTATGAAAAATTTAATATATAGCTCCCAAACTAACAATGCAGGATGTATTGTTAGTCTGAGAGCTGATTCATAAGGACCTGTTTCAAATTTTGTTTCGGCCCCATAAAAGATTAATGTTTTCTTAGTAAAGACAAGTAGTCAGTCTTACTTACTAAAATATGATAAAATAAAGCAACATCGGACCGTCGCGTCGTCCAATTTTGACCAAAGATACGCAAAAAAAATATAATGATTTCACGAAACCAGAATTTTATGATGTATAAAATTCAATTTAAAAATATATGTTCTCAATACATTCTTGGCCATTAGTTTTCTAAAAGTAAGTTAATTTCCTCAATTTGTAATGGAAGAGAAAAATGAGTTAAATACCAGCTGATTAAAGTTTTTGTTATGTATTTTTTCAGGATATTAATATTGTTTATTATATGGGAGATAATATCGACCATCACATATGGGAAACAACGTACGAACTTATCAATGAAGTTAACATGTACATTATCGACAAGATGAGAAAAGAATTTGATGATAATGTTTTAATTTTACCTTGTATTGGAAATCACGAATCTCAACCTACGAACCAGTAAGATAATACTCAAATTACAGATAATTCAAATTATTCTTGTAAATAATTTAAATAATATCTTGATAATGATAGAAGTACCGTTATCAAGGTGTAATTAAAATTGTTTAAAATTAATTTAAAACTGTCTAATAAAAGTTCACGACAAGACGAAAAATTTCGGTTACACTCATAAGCCAATTCAAAAATCGATTTTTAAGAATTTTTCAAAATATTGTTGGATTGACCAGCAAAGAGCATCATTAATATTTTGTTCATAGATTTGCACCAAGTTCAATTAAAGGCGACAAGCTAAACACGACATGGTTGTACGAATTCTTTGCTAGTAAATGGGATATTTATTTGACTGAGGACGCTAAGGCTACTGTGCGGGAACACGGTGGCTTCTCTATCCTAATCAGACCGGGTTTACGAGTTATTTCTATTAATAACAATATTGCTTACATATATAATTGGTAAGTATGAATGAATTTTATATATTAATATAATGAATTACTATAATTCAAATGTTAACTGTAACGCTATTCTATAAGAAGCTCGAAACTCAACGCACAGGATCGTGAAATGTCAGAAAGTCATATGTAATATTGTCTGTGTTACACCATTTAAACGCTTATACCCAAGCGTAGAAATTACTTGTCAATCTTGTCTTCTTCGAGATAGATTACAAAGTAAGTTCTTACAGAATAACTCTGTAGTTTTAGATTCTTACTACAACTAAAAGTCAGTTGGCTCAATTCCTGGAATTTAACGTAATCATAGTTTGACTTAAATTTATAGGTGGCTAGTCTACGATCCATTAGATTCTAAAAGGCATCTAGAATGGCTTGTTCGCGAGTTACATAAAGCTGAATTAGCAGGTGAAAGCGTCCATATTCTGGCTCACATTCCGCCTGGTGTCCAAGACCTGATATATACATGGACAAGAGAATACAACAGAGTCGTTACTCGGTAATGTAATATTTGCTGCTTAACAGATTTTTGATGATTTTTATGCTTTAAATTATCTTTGTTTATATATAGTTTCTGCCAACATGACAACGTTTTATCTTGATATGAAATGATATGTTCCTTATATCGGAAAGGCATATTAGACTCCTCACTAAAATTTACATTATGATTGTCACCTTTAAAATGATAAAATGTAATTTAATTGAAATCAAAGACAATGAAATTCAGACAAAGACAATTTTACTAATTTTTACCAATATATTTCTTGAGCATTTTTCAAAGTTAACCTAAGCGATAATATCTAATACAATAATTAATGTATTTTTACAGTTTCTCGCGAACAATCAAGGGAGAATTCAACGGTCACACACATTCAGACTCATACAAGATATTCTACAGCACAGAAAACGGGTCGCCCATTAATATGGCGTGGGTAACCGGCAGTGCTACTGCTTATTCGTTCTACAATATGAACTATAAAATAGCTACATTCGATACATCCTTTGTAAGTATAAAAACTCTTGCGTAGAATTTTTTTTCACAACCAAGTAAAAAAATAGAAACAAAAGCAAACGTCTAAATAAAAAGACGATAAACTCAATTCTTATTTGAATGGCTTTTAGTTGTGTAGACATATATTAAGACTTCTTGCGACAGAAGTAACATCGAGACCTTTAAATTAAGCACTAGGAAAATTTAATGTCTTTAATCAATCAAAGGATGTGTTTTGTTTGTCTCAAAAAAAATCTTACTTTTTAACGAACGAACTAACGGCGACTAAAAAGCTGCTTCACAAAATTTTCAAATCATTCATTAAAATTTGCACATACCTTGTATATATCGTACATATGTTGTAGGAACTGAATAATATTGTGAACTACGTATATAACCTCACCGAAGCGAACCTCACGCCACATAGAAGACCGCACTGGTTCCAACTTTACGATATGAAAAACAGTTTCGAAATAAACGACCTCTCAGCTTCTACTATTAACGATTTAACGTATGATATGGTGACAAATAAACGAAACATATTAGATCTTTATTCAGCATTTTTCTCGAAAGTTAGTGACGAGCGATGGCCAAATTGCGATAGTGATTGTAAAATTAACATTATATGCAGAAGCGTTGTGACAGTTCTGTGGGAGCGTAAAAAGTGTGATGAACTACGCGAACTGTATTTTGCCCTACACGGTAAATAATTTTAATTAATAAATAACATGTATCAAATGAGTATCTTTTTTATCTTTTAATTTTAATGTGTGCGTGTGTTTTGTTGTGTGAATAATAAAAACATAATAAAAATAAAATTCTTGACTTAGTGTTTTCAAATAAATCACAAATTGATGTATGTGAGTGCATGGACCCTCTCATTTCTGTAGACGTATCTCATCCACCTTTAACATTTTTTCTTGAAACTAGACAAATGCCAGATCTGCTTCCTGATATATTCACTCCTAAATACTGTTTTCGTAAAGCAGACTACGTGAAAATTCAACAAGAGTTAAAAACCATTCCTTGGAATGACCTCCTCGGTGAGTGTGACTCTGTTGATGCTATGGTGGCTATATTTTATGCACAGTTACATATTCTTATTCGCAAATATGTACCCTTATCCAAACCTAAAAATTACAAATACCCATTCTGGTTCAGTAGAAGTCTAATTAATTGCATAAAAGAAAAATATAAATGCAGAATGAAAATACGTAAATACTGTAACCCTCGTGATATTATGGCCTTTGAACTTTTAAAAAAACGTTGTGATAGATTATTAAAGGAATCACACGCTAAGTATCTGGAGAATATAGAAAAGTCGTTGCGATCGAATACTAAGTTGTTTTGGTTCTACCTAAAAAATCAGAAAAAATGCAACTTCTATCCAACGAAAATGAAATTTAATATATCTGAAGCAACTAAAGGCACAGATATATCTAATCTCTTTGCTGACTACTTTTCATCTGTTTACACTAACGTCTCTTCACTATCATCATCACAGCCATTTCCTTTGGCATCATACCCATTGTCTAAGCTTAATATCCTTTACACCAGAACAAATCCTTAGAGTCTTAAAAAGACTTGACAGTTCAAAAGGCGCAGGTACAGATGGTATACCAGCTATATTTGTTACCAGTTGTCCTGAAGAGTTAGCAGAGCCGCTTACGTATATTATAAACTGTTCTCTGAGCACAGGCATCTATCCATCACAATGGAAAGACGCTCTGGTTATTCCTGTATATAAAAATGGAGATCGTAGTCTCATTAGTAATTATAGACCAATATCAATCATTTCTGTGTTCGCCAAATTATTCGAACTAGCTGTCTATCCAATTTTCTTCTCACAATTTAAGGCAAACATTGCCCCGGAACAGCACGGATTCTTGAAAGCGAGATCTACTACAATCAATCTTACATCCTTTGTTGAAGATCTTGTTGAGGTGATGGATGCAGGAAACTCTGTTGACGCTATCTACACTGATTTCAGTAAGGCCTTCGACACAGTTAGTCACACCTTACTGCTACAAAAACTTGAGATGATTGGTGTGACTGGCAATATGCTAACCTGGTGTAAATCCTATCTTAACTCTAGAAAATCTATAGTTTTTATTAATGGTTACTCTTCAAAATCATTTATTTCTTCTTCTGGAGTACCTCAGGGATCTCACTTGGGGCCTCTATTCTTCAATATTTTCATCAATGACATCTGCTCCTGCTTCTGCAACTCCAAATGCCTTTTATACGCCGATGATCTTAAGCTTTACAGAACGGTTCGCACTGAATTGGATGCCACCTGTCTTCAGAATGATCTAAACAACTTAGTGCAATGGTGTAGGGCAAATTGCATGAGTCTCAATACTTCGAAGTGCTATGTAATAAAGTTTAGTAGGAAGAAAACATCTTTTGAAAGAAGTTACTCAATTAATGGAAATACGCTATCGGAAGTTGAACACATTCGAGATTTAGGTATCATATTAGACACTAAATTGAGATTTAATTTACATATTGACGACATAGTAAGTAGGTCTTTCAAGATCTTGGGATTTGTATTGCGCAATTGCAAGAGTTTCAAAAACGCTGAGACGAAAATATCGCTCTTTACTGCATTGGTTCGTAGCGTTTTGGAGTATGGTAGTATAGTTTGGAACCCTTTCTTTGATATATATAAAAATAGGTTAGAAAATGTATAAAGAACTATTTTTAAAATTTAGAAAACGGGTTACAATTTGTAAATAAAATAACAGTCTAGCTTCACTTACTTTATAACAAACTTCAATATTTTTTTAACAACCAATATTAATTTCAATGTTTCATTATACTCAACCAGTTAACTTCGGGTTTCCATCTCAAATTTTCACTAGAAATTTTATCTAATTCAGACAACTGAAACAACAAAAGCATGATTAAAGTAAACAAATTATTTCAATAAAACAAAAATCAAATGTTAACCTTACAAAATTCAAGGTTCTGTTATGAAATTCAAGATCTTATATTTAAGGAATCATCACTGTACATCAGTAACCAATTGTTTTTGAGTTATTTCTTGAATACAGTAAAGAGGTCGGAGTAATAAATATAATTATTATTGATATATTTACAGAATCAGTTGCTAACTTTAGGAAATTTGTGCTAGAACCATAAAGCCTAATTCTTTAATTTGTTTTTTTTTTCAAATTTGCCCTTTTTTTCATAGGTTTGTTTTTTCTTATTATTATTATATTAGATATTATAATTAATTTTGTTCTGCTCTTATTATGTTTTTAGTTATAAGTGGAAACTTTACTGGTATATGTGCTAATTTTTATGTTTTAGCTTTAAGAATGACTTGTACTGTTTGTTTCCCTAATAAAGTAAAAATAAAATAAAATAAATATTAAACTGCGGCAAAAGAAAGCTGAAGACATATTGTTTTTATAACAGTGCTTGATCAATTTGAGGCAATTTTTTGCTTTATTTATATATATATATAGAAATTACCTGATGTCTTATAAAGTGAACAATTTTGATAATGTTTTCTGCTTTTGTGTCTTCGGACAGTGAATAGAACCTCCTCCAAACAGCTGCAGCCAATATTTTGTCATCACTAAGTCCTTCGTCATACCCAACTAGTGCAGCTTGGAACTGTTCAGATAGTTCTGTTACTTGCTTCCTTGCTATTGCTGGATTTGCTCCCTAGAATTTTATTAAAGATTGAAGTTAAACTTAACCAACTCAACTAAAATAATAAATAAATATATTTATATTTACTAAATATATTTTTAAATTTATAACACTATATATATTGGCACTGCATCCTTATATGCTCTATGTAATGAATATTTTGTAAAATAGAAGGATTCTGAAAATAATGAGTACACTTATCACGCCAAGATCTCATATAACTGTATTAATCTTCAAGTTATACAAGGAACAGTGCAGGCAGTGAACCGGTGGACTTAGCTTTGGCCAAGCATGGGGCCAATTATAGTTGTTACTGATGCATCTTTGACACTTTTCAAAAATAATTTTATTATATAATTATTCTTTACTAAAAATTTTATACTATAAGTTCTAAATATTTGTAATTGATATAGTAAAACCTTTATATACCAGCATTTTTATTTGCTATTTCTAATCTGTTCTCTACAAATATACCCTTATACATCATTAATTTTCATTATATCCTAAATATGTTACTTAAAATTAAATTTATTGAACAGTTAATTACCTCTAATAATTTAATTCTATTTGCAACATCAGCCCATAGTGCTTCTATAACACAATTTCTGACAAAATGTCCATCTCCTTTAACATACTTATTTTTTTGACCACTTAAGGAAGTTACATCTTCTGCCATATAACGTACAAGCAGTAACCACACATGAAGTTCAGTTATTATAAACCAGGATGCAAATGTGTCTGGGAGTTCTAGAATCTCAAACCATTCATTGTATGCAACTTTGACAGGCACACATTCATAGAGAAAGTATCCCGTTAACTTTAAACGCTGTAACAATACAAAATTATTCCGTTATTGTGAAGAATTGTTGTTATACTGAATGTAAAAAGGAAATGGTTCATTAAAAGTGAGGTTATATGTGATGAGGTTGGGTGCTAACTTACAGTCCTATCTTGGTCCATCCATCCTACAGCATTCATAAATTTCTTAATATAACTTTCCTTGAGCGCTACTGTGCCTTGTTCTCTCATATTTATTGAATTCGTACACAAACGAATTGCACTAGGTCTTGCATAATCGATTTTACTATTTGCTCCATGTCGCCACAATATCTAAAATTATTTATATGATTATAAATACTTTCTGTTTCTAATTCGTATCTATAATTATAAGATTATTATAGAAGCTTACTCGTGTTAAAATTCGATTTCGAAACATTATATCTTACACAATTTATCGCCAATAAAATACTTTTGTTTTATATTACATGTAACATGTTGTAACTTTAGAACTATTAAAGAAAGTTTTTTAATATTAATATAGAATATATTTTTCTTTCCTTAATTATTAATTATTTTAACATCTAAAATATAAACAAACATTAAATTGTAATGAAGACGAACTATTTTTCAAGATTTCTGCAAGATATTTTAGATTCTATTACAAGAGCTTATGAACTAAAATAAGCAAGTAGATAAGCCAGAATTTTAGTGACAGTTGCAATACAGATCTAATAAGCAAAGCAAGTCATGACCCATGACCATTGATATACATTTTTCGATGCGTAGTACAATTAGTAGTATATAATTATATATTGGTGGCTACAACACTGGCAAAACGCAAGGATATCGTAATGTTTATGATGTATGGCTATTGTTATGCCGCTTCTTGGTCAATTAAACGTGATTATATATCTCTAGTGGTAATTTTACATTATTTTTTTTTGTAAAATAACCATGATATACAATAAGTACGTTTCAGGTACAAGACTAAAGACACTAAGGTAACTGCTGATCTATAGGTTCCATATTGTATAATATTACACCGTCCCCATTTTTTAATGATTAGTATTCAGTTGAAACTTCGAATACGTAATTTTGACGAAACTCCTAACTTTTCTCTACGTTCATTTTCAATGGTAGTAGAGAGTAGGTATGGTAACATTTTGGGTAATATTGGTAAAGATAATGTTTAAATAAGGAATATAATTGTCTGATCTATAAAAAAAGGTTATTATACAATTAAATAATAATTTCAACGTTAAATCAGAAAAATTGTTTGTCCTATAAAATGATTTTTTTTTGTAATAACCGACCGGTTTTTTTTATATCTATTATTAATTACATGAATAATATAACGGACACATTGTCCTACAAATAAAATAGTATACTGGTAGGATTTTTCTGTACGGTGCTGGAGTACTGTCTACTAAACAGTGATCCTTTTTCATTACTAACCATAGAAAGACTAAAACGTAACGTCGTAATTATTTACTTTTTGAATTGAAAAACGGTACATAAAAGATAAATGCATTCTGAACTAAAATAACAAAGTAATAATGCAAGCAATTCGTTTATATCGACTTTTTTAATTTTTTATCTTAATAATAGAATTCAAAACTAAAAAAGCTGGGGTGTCAATTTATTAGGCATTTCTTGTAGGAATCTTATATGACAATGTCATGTTAACTAATACCTTAGTCGTTTTAACTTTAAAATAAATCAGTAACAGTACCGGTTGTACATAAACGACTGTTGTTTTTAGCAATCTGACGTAATTAAAATGACTGACAGCGTTTTTGGGGGACTAAAAAAAGGTTACTTTTTCAAATATAGTAGAATACTCTATTGCTCTATCCAAAGTGGTCAATGTTTGTTAAAACCTGAAAATGTAATACATCTAGGAAAATTTAATTAAATAAATTATGTTTATTACAAGTATATTGCTTATAATATAATAAAAACTTCCACCTTATAAACAGCTAACTTATTACATCATAAAATACTGACATACGTCCACATTATTATGAATATTTTTTTTATAATTGTCATAAAATTGACTCACGTAGATTCTTGCAAAATTATGTACTTTAATACATAATACATTATCTCATGTATCTCTTAAACCAGACACAATAGCAGATTTATATTATACATAATTCGAAAATCTTTAATTGATTAAGTTTTATTCCTTATTTGAGTAAGTATGTATTTTTGATGACTATTTCACAATTTCAACTTATTTATTTATATAAAATGTTCCCTTCATTCGCTTAATCGGTATTAAATGTAATATTATTAATATTTTAATTAAGCTTTCAGTTTCAAATTGCAAATCTTCACTTTATCTGTGGTGTATTTTCACGTCGGCGAATGATCGACTGTACGACTAGATAATTTTATAGGTTACATAATTTTACTTAGCGGCCGCCCGTACACTTTGCCCGATTGCTCAATCTTAAAAAAATGTTAGGGGCTGTAAGTAGGGTTGGTGGCGGCTTTTTAGCCGCAAAATCTGTTGCCGAAAAAGCTCTAGCGGAGTGTGGCAAAATTGTTGCTGTTTCTGGAAACAAGAGGGATTATGCAGCTAAAGCCTCCGGAAAAGGGCAAGGTAAGGTGGTCGCAGTCATTGGTGCCGTAGTCGATGTACAATTCGAGGATGATCTTCCACCTATTCTAAATGCCCTGGAAGTACAAAATCGTACACCACGTCTGGTGCTTGAAGTGGCCCAGCACTTGGGTGAGAATACAGTACGTACCATTGCCATGGACGGTACAGAGGGTCTCATTCGTGGACAAGCTGTCCTCGACTCTGGCTCACCCATCCGTATTCCTGTTGGAGCTGAGACTCTCGGGCGTATCATCAACGTAATCGGAGAACCCATCGATGAGCGCGGTCCAATCCCTACCGACAAGACTGCCGCTATTCACGCCGAAGCGCCAGCGTTCGTCGACATGTCCGTAGAACAAGAGATTCTGGTAACAGGAATCAAAGTCGTAGATCTGCTTGCGCCTTACGCCAAGGGAGGTAAGATCGGTCTTTTTGGCGGTGCTGGTGTCGGCAAGACTGTACTTATTATGGAACTGATCAACAACGTAGCTAAGGCCCACGGTGGTTACTCTGTATTCGCTGGTGTAGGGGAGCGCACTCGCGAAGGTAACGATTTATACCACGAGATGATTGAATCAGGTGTAATTTCCCTGAAGGACAAGACATCCAAAGTAGCGCTTGTGTACGGTCAGATGAACGAGCCCCCTGGCGCACGTGCTCGTGTCGCTCTCACAGGACTGACGGTTGCTGAATACTTCCGTGATCAGGAAGGACAAGATGTATTACTTTTCATTGATAACATTTTCAGATTCACTCAGGCTGGTTCAGAGGTATCCGCCTTGTTGGGTCGTATTCCCTCTGCTGTAGGTTACCAACCCACCCTCGCCACTGACATGGGTACTATGCAGGAACGTATTACCACCACCAAGAAGGGATCTATTACCTCAGTGCAGGCCATTTATGTACCAGCTGACGACTTGACTGACCCTGCCCCTGCCACTACTTTCGCTCACTTGGATGCTACAACTGTATTGTCTCGTGCTATTGCTGAACTGGGTATCTACCCTGCTGTAGACCCTCTAGACTCCACCTCACGTATCATGGACCCTAACATTATCGGCGCAGAGCACTACAATGTTGCACGTGGCGTTCAGAAAATTCTGCAAGATTACAAATCTCTACAGGACATTATCGCTATCCTGGGTATGGATGAGTTATCTGAAGAAGACAAGCTGACTGTAGCACGTGCACGTAAGATCCAGAGATTCCTCTCTCAACCCTTCCAAGTAGCTGAGGTGTTCACAGGTCATCCTGGAAAACTTGTACCTCTTGAGCAAACTATTAAGGGATTCTCTCAAATCCTTCAAGGAGAGTATGATCATTTACCAGAAGTTGCATTCTACATGGTTGGACCAATCGAAGAAGTTGTAGCTAAAGCAGAAACATTGGCTAAAAATGTATAAATATCAAGCGAATGAAAGATTGTAATTAATGTTCTTTCTTAATAAATTTAGCTGTAACTGATGTCTATTTATTGCTACAAACATATAGTTTAAGAGGGTTCTAGATTTTTTATTTAACTAATCTTGTTCTACTCTAATATTTTAATTTTAAGAAAAACCTAAATGAAAGAAGCTGTTTATACAATATTTTATGAACATACTCCATTATAGAGAGTAAATAATATGAATAAATTAAAAAATAATAACTTAAAACTATTGCATTAAAATAAAATAAATGAATTATATAATAAATAAATATGAATAAAGCTTTGTAGATGTATCATAACTGTAAAATGACATAAAGGTGCATTTTTAAAATATGTTACGGTTAAAAGTTTTATCTGCAATAAAACTTGTTTTTAAATATGCTCTTACTCGAATGGTCAAATAGCTATTTCACCATTACGATTTTCTTAAGTTATTTATTTAAATACAACGTGGCTTATTTTCGGTCAATCTAATTAAGAAATTAATTATTACCGTAAAACAACTATCATGCAAAATGCTTATTATGAGAACTTCATTTCATAATTTTAGTTTATTTTTTCATTACAATAGTAAATGCCCCACACCTGGTTTAAGGCAGAAGGTGTTACAGTATATTACTTTGAATAAATCGGTTGAAATGAATGTCATGCAGTTATTTAGATCCTGTACTTAAGTAATGTTGTAGGATAGTGTAGCATGACCATGAATGAGCTTGCTATACATATTTTATAAATAAAAAATGAATGTCTTAATTGGTATGGCGTCTAAGCCCAATTGGCAACCCTCGAATTTATTTAGGTAGAGTGCCAGAAAATAACTAACAAATCTTTATTATACATATTATTATATATTCATTACCATAGGTTGACAAAGGGATCACCTAATTGTAATGGATCGTCACTCCACCAACATACATTGGCACTAAGAAATTTTAACAAGTAATGTTAATGAGCCACCAACTTTCGTAAGCAAAATTGATTAACCGTTCCATCATAAATAATATGCGTTTTTAAATTATGAAATAACTATTTTCATATAATTAATAACATTATTTATTATTTTATCCACAACAAAGGTTGAATTATGTAGATGTATTCATTTTTAGAATATTGGAAATATTAAAAATAAGTAAGAGGCTGGCAGCTTAAATTTTATTTTTTCTACCTAAACTTACAATATTAAGAACTGTACAAACATAAAATTATCTTCTCCAGAAAAAGAAATAATACTTTGCGAAAGCGTTTAACTCTATACATTTGCTGTTGTTGTATCATTATTAATTATCATTTCAGTGGTTTTAATAACAGATACATGAGGAGTAGGTTCACAGTCTATTTGTTTACAAGTATTTACATTATCTTCTAGTACACCTTCATCATTTTCACTGGAAGTTGTGTCTAAAATGATTTCTTCATCACCAACAGGACTTTTGCTTTCTTCAACAGTTGCCGGATTTAGGTTATTGACTACAATGTTGCTTGATAATGTTTTAGTTACATTACAATCAACTTTAGGTACTTTGACTACTACCACTTGATCCTTTTTATCTTCATTCAAAGCTATACTTTTATTAGGATCTTTTAACTTAATAGTTTGAAATTTCAGAGGTGAATTTAATGCTTGAGTCCCATCGGAGTTTCTATTGATGGGTTTTATAACTAAAATTTTAGTTTTCATACCAGCTTTTGTAAAATCCGTTATATTTTTCTTTATTAAAGGATTTTTAATGACTTCTAAGCTTTGTCGACGAAATTTTATAGGCACCATGGGCACGTTTAAATTTGATTTAGCTGAATCTATTACCGGAACTCCGGCAACTTTTATTGTTTCAACACGTAATTTATCTTTGACTTCCTCTTTGTTAGAGTCAACTTTAATCTTATCGTTACTGTATACTTTAATAGACGTGTCTTGTAACTCTTTACTTATTTCTGATTCAGCAGTTTTAGACTTTTTATTTAGAGAATCTGTACTAGAAATTTCATTATCAGGAACGACTTTAGTTAAACTAGGCAAGTGACATGTTTCCAATACTTTATTTACAATAGGTGTATCCTTCAATTCTTTTTCATCTTTCTTTGGGGATATTTTATCAACTCTGGTAACTTTCGGTATCATTGGCCGAGCAAAAACAGTCGATGATCGTGTTTCTTTAGGAGTATTAAATAAATCAAGAGTTTTCATATGACTTTGTGCATTTTCTACTGACTTACGGGATAAAGTTGTTAATGCCCCGCAACAATCTTTATTTATTAGATCATAGTTATTTTGAACGTCTTGCTGTATTTTCTTTTTATTTTGTGTTGGTTTGGTAGTAACCGGCTGATAATCACGATACCCTTGTGCTTCCAGTTTTAATAAGTTAGACAAATCATATTCAAAATCTTCATTTTTCGGTTTGGTTTTCTTACGAACAGGTCTACGAGAAGTTACAGTAGCTAATTCAATCTGATGACGTTTTGTGGTTTTCTCATCAAGTTCATCAAAGTCTGAAGAGTTCTCTTCAAATATTTTAGGATTCGATGGAGAATCATTTTCTATGACAATAACCTCTTTTAAACTTTCATCTGCTTTTTGATCATCAACATCATCTGAAAAATAATAAAATAAACTGTTACATTATGAGTGAGATTTAACATTTTTAATATGCTAAAAAAAATACATTATATAATGTTCATTTCAAAGTATCCTTAAAAATGCAAACCTGAAATGAAAGTTTCTTTCTTCTTCTTTAAATTATTCTTATAACGGTTGGCTTTTCGTTTTCGAGACCCGACCTCGATTACTCGTGTACTGCTGCTGGAGCTATCATCAGATAACCGACTAGAATCACTAGAACACCTGCTAGGGCGTCTTGAATCTGGACTAATTTCATTTGCAACAATTACTTCATCAGTTGTTTCTGCAAGCTCTAAAGCCTCAGCTCCATCAATTGCCTTAACCGTGCTATAGTAAAAATCAGTATTGCCTTTAAGTTTATGCACAACTTTCACATGTTCTAGAAGGTTATCAAAATTGAAATGTTTAAAATTACATAATTTACAGGCATATCGCACCCATTTATAATGTGCACCCATATGATCAAAGAGATCAAGGAATTCATTGAATTTGTTGGAACATTTTTTACAAATAAGCTGGTCTATTTCTGTATCTAATTGCATTTTTTGTTTAAGAGCATTCAAATTACTCTTTTCAGCTTGTTGAGCAAATGGCAATTTGTTCATTAGTGTACTGTCATAAAAGAATGGTATATTTTGGACAGAAGTATTATCGATTTCCATATCTTTAGTGTCTTCGTCCTGCTCCTGTTTCTCCTCTATGATTGTCATGACTGCTTCAGTTAATTGTCCTTCATCTTTGTCTTTTTTAATTTTTATTTTATTTTTATCGTTTTCGTCATTTCTATCTTTTTCTAATTGATCATCTTTTTTTTCATATTTCTCCTTTTCTTCATTTTTATCCTTTTCCTCAATTTTGACTTTTTCTTCAGGTTTTTCATCTATTTCAATATCTTCAACAACTGTTGCAGAATCTTAAAAAGAAAAAGCAATATTTTATTTACAATGTTTTTAATTGTTAGTTTTTACATTACATAAATTTTCAAACAAACGAGACAAAGTAATGTTTTTGCGGTTTTCCTACGTAACTGTGGCGTAAACGCGAAATACCTGCGACAGAAGCGATGCGAGGTTGAGGCAGGTAGGGATTGTGTTGTGTCTTGTCGTAATCTTTCCGAATCTGAATTTGTATACGCCGGCGATGCCTGCGCGCACACGTGTGTGCATGCGCAGCAAGTGCAGCTCGACGCTCGAAGGTTCGTCCGCAACCGCCGCAGCGTCGTCCATCACCTTCGCCGTCTAACTGTTCCAACCACGCCTACAACATATTTGATTTTTTGTCAGTGATAGCTATTATGGATTTGAAAAACTTTGGACGCGCTAATAGGCTACCTGATGAAAAGTGGTTACCACCACCCATTTTTACATCGCCAATGCGCCACCAACTTTGGGAACTAAGATGTTATGTCCCTTGTGCTTGTAGTTACACAGACTCACTTGTCCTTCAAGCCCGAGCATAATAATACTAAGTATTGCTGTTAGGCGGTAGAGTTTGCGGTTGTTTGTTAATCATGGTATGCTTAATGTTATGTACCTGATTTTCCTGGTCGAGTCTTTCTTCCTCAGTTATTTTCTGGGGAGCAACATTCTTGGGAATTGTCTTTCGCTTTTCATAAAATGCGGGTGGATTGTTCATTCGGAATGCTTTTGCTTGTATTGACTCACGCAGTCGACGAATTTGAGCAGCTGTTTTTCTAAAAATTATTATTTTATATTACATTATGAATATCTGGCAAAAGCATAAAAGAAAAAACATAAATATAACAAATAAGAGACAATATGTGTTCTTACCTATGAACTTTAAATAGATGTCGATAAACACTCCAAGAGGTTGAAAATATATCCAAGCAATCCGGACAAGGGTAGACCAGCCTACTCTCCAGGTGTTTGTACTTCATGTGGAACTTTAATGTTTTTTGAGTAGAAAATTGAAGATCACCTGAAGTTTTAGACAAGAAATTATACTTAGTGTATAAACAAAGAAGATAAATAATTATCAATCCAAAACTATAAATAGATTTGACATATTTATTAAACAATTTAATTCACTCACATTGAGAACATTTTTAGAGAAATAAAATAAATTTCATTCAAATAAATAGAACCAAGATGGCTCAGTGGTTAGAGGATGAACATCTACTGAATTTTGTTTATTGCAAGATATTAATTTGTGTTTATAATTCTAGTAAGTTTTGGATGAAAATTTGCCTCATGTATATCCACTAGTACCAATTGTTATAAGTTTGGGCAATAGGCTCGAAACATTTACAGGTTGTCATTTAATTTACAGTTAAAAATGATTACTTTGAATAGTGTTTAACCATATATACTTTGAATGTTATTTAACATTACATAATACTATTTTTTATTATTTACGTTGCTGACAAATAACTTAATCAGCCATCCAATTAAACGCCTAGCCGCTTTACTAAATGGTGCTGTTCAACCAGTGGCCTGAATGTATAAATGGAATGGCTGTTTAAGCTATTTGCCTGTGACATATACAAAACAAATTGATATATTTATGATGAGACAATACTTACAGATTCTACATTTAAGCTCATCCATATCTTCATTCTCTTCGTCATCACTTATTTGTATTACATTGTCCACATTTGAAGATACATTGTTATTACTTTGTACTTTAAATGTTCCATCGCTTTGTAGAATTGCATTTTCTTGTGATAAAATATTATCCAATTCTTTTACCTACAATTAATAACAAAATATATTTTAAACTATATACACACTAGTTAATAACCTTTACCCAAGACTGGATTGAATCTGAACAAGCACCTTATTGAATAATTAAATTTTGCTTTTAGTCATCATGTAATGGAAGACATATCAAGGAAACCAGTATGCGTTCATTGAAATTCTGCTTTTACAAGCAGTACACAACTCTGGGATTTCATGGTGAAATAAGCTTCATCCCTTTTTCTTTAAAAGAGAGTAGACTTTAGCCATTTACAAAATGTAACTGACACTGACTGATAACATTAAGGATTAATTTCAAGATGGCAAAAACTTACTTGGAGCTGCATACTATCACTGCTGGTTTCATCATCTATACCAGCAATGTTTTGGTAAACGGCTACTGAACTCTTTGGAATTTTCTGGAAAACCAATTGTTGCTCCTGTAATTTTTCTTCCTGAACTCCCTTGTGTTTAACTATTCTTTCTACTACTTCGGTTATGTCCTTGGATATGGGAATCCGCTTGTCACAGTCTTCATCCTTTAAGCTGTTTGAATCATTTATATCCTTCAAAGATTCCTGATAACTTTCTTCTAACTTCCTTATTTTTAACACCTCCTGTATCTGTAAGTAGAAATTAATATTTAACTAGGTAATTTACCATTTTTAATATTACTTTAGATATTATGTCTTACATAAGGTTTTTTAAAATAATTTAAGATTTTTAAGTAAACCCAGTCTATACAGTTTTCCACACGATAATTTTTCCTTTTGAAAAATAGCAAATGAAAAATATAAATGAGTGTCAACTTTGAACCTGTGCTCATTTGAAAATATTCAACCACTGGGTCATACAATTAACAAATTAATTTCTTACAAATTTTTTCTATTAAATACTTACGGAACAAGTTTCTTTAAAGAAATGGCCATGAATAGATGAGTTAAATTTCTCTTTACAATACACACGTTTGTGTGATATAAAATTTGCCAAACTTCTAAATATATTCCGGCACACCTTACATTCATATAAAAGATCACATTCATTAGTCAGCAAGCTTTTCAGCTGAAACATAACACAAAATAAATTAATAACATTGATTGAAATTAAAAAATAAATAAATTATAAACATTTCGATTAAAATCTTTTTCATGTCATTTAATATTTGAGATCAAATTTTTACCTCTTCAGTAGCTTGGTCAAAAATTTTCCTAGCCTGAGAAAATCCAGTTATATTTGTCTGTATGGGTTTCCTAAGTAATGAAAAATCTGTTTCGTCATTTTCTTCAATTGATTGTCCACTTAATCTGTTTGCCTTATTTTTGTCTTCTTTTTTCTTCGTGTTTATTTTATTACCAGCCATTTTGACATCTATAAATATCACTATTATTATAAACACGTGAATGAAACGTATACAAATGATTTAATAGATTTATAGCTTTTCTGAAGTTTGGAAACCGCGTTTCAACACATAAGATAATAAATTGGCACTGTTACGATTAATGCCGACCATCCAAGGTAACTATACAAACTTACTATTTACAAAGGATCTATTATCTAATAATCACTATTGAAGGACTGAATTGATATCATGTTCTAATGAGAGCTTTTTTATTTAATCGGGAAGACTATCGGTGAAACTTAGTTAAAGCATGGTTTTTAATCACGAGGTATACGTGCTATAAGATGTTCACAGTCTGACAGTCTCTCCCTCGAATTTCGACGAAAACGTTGATCCTCATCTTAAAAAAACACGCCCGACTAATATTGAATTTAATGCAGAAAACTAACCAAGTATTTAAACCTTTGAACTTACAAGGAAATCTTGAAAACTGCGAACTTGAAAATCCTTATGTTTCGACAAATTCACCACCATCACGCCATTTTTAACAAATGAATACATATCAAACGATATAGCTAACCAGCCATCTACTAACACATTTGTATGTATTTATATCTGTCAATATTAAAATTTAAAAAAATATAACTTATTTGTAAAGCAATTTAAAAATAAAGTAATAAATATTAAAAAAATATTAATATTTTGTAAGATTTCTATATTCACAAAAATATTTTAAGACGTAGTCATTCAAATTAATGTTTGCATGTGTCATTCTTCGCAGTTCGCAGATTCGGTTTTGACATTTACGAATATTCAGAAGACTCAAGACAAAAGTCAATAATTTATGTAAACTTTTAAATAAGATTAAGTTAGAAGGTTAATGGTAGGTAGAGTAATTGTACTTCTATTCTTTCGATTTTAAAAAGTTCTAGTGATAGAGTTCATGTTTTATGCAAACTTATATGGGAGTTAGCGGCATATTTGTAGTTTTTGTATATAAATATATTTTTTGATGCAGCTTACGGATCGCCGGTAAAAATACTCAAGTTTAAATTTACTCTTGTTGCTGTTTAATCATAACATAAAGAATGGCAGATGGAGAATCTCAAACCCTTGATTACCAGCAGAGAAGATGGCATAACATAAGAAAATTATTAGAGAGATCTGGTCCTTTCTGTCATCCTGATTTTGAGCCGTCAGCTGAAATACTAGATTTCATAATGAATTCCTGCAAAGTTTTGATAGTTGGGGCTGGTGGTCTCGGCTGCGAATTACTAAAGGACTTATCTCTCATGGGTTTTAAGAAGATACATATTGTGGATATGGATACTATAGAACTATCAAATCTGAATAGGCAGTTTTTATTTCGAAAAAATGATATTGGGTTATCTAAAGCCAAATGTGCAGTTGAATTTGTAAATAAGAGGTAATTAATAAAAATAAAAGTAGCCCTATTTTCATTTTACATTAGTAATAATTATTGTAATTTATATTCATTATATATTTTAGGGTTCCAGGTTGTGAAGCAGTAGCACATCATTGTGCCATCCAAGACCTAGATGAAGGATTTTATCGCCAGTTTCATATTGTAGTTTGCGGACTTGACTCAATTGTTGCAAGGCGTTGGTTAAATGGAATGCTAGTCTCTTTACTGCAATACAATGATGATAGTAATGTTTTTTTTTATTCCATAACATCATAAAATCTTCTATACTGTTCAAATATCCATTGCAAATTGTGAATCAGCTCTTTTGTAACTGAGCAAGACAAACTCAAGGCCTTAATTTTTTTATATAGTTTCATGTGTCAATATTATATTATAAAGTATTTAAATTTTTATCAGATCTATCACTGTTCTATAATCAGGTTATTTATAGTAGATATAGTCGCTAAAAGAATGTTCTTGACATATATCGTCATCTACTGAATGCATTCTCAGTAGTAAAGATTTAGTAACACTAATGTGAATATATTTGCATGATACATGTTGATTCGTAAGTAATTAACAATTCTTGTTTACAGGAAGTTTAGATCAAAGTAGTGTTATTCCATTGGTTGATGGTGGTACAGAGGGATTTAAAGGAAATGCAAGAGTCATCCTCCCAGGAATGAGTGCTTGTATTGAATGCACTCTAGACCTTTACCCACCACAGAAGACTTTCCCCCTATGTACTATTGCTAACACTCCAAGGTATGTTATAACCTGATCAGGTTATAATGACATATCTTCAAGTTTTTAATTTGGTAGAAGTGTTTTAAGAATTTAATTGTTCAATGTAATTACTGATTAACTAGAAGATTTTTTGAATAAAGTTACCATTACACCATTAATGGAAAATAATTTTAGCTATAATTCTATGTATATGTAAAAATAATTTAGTCCCATGTCATTTATGAAGAATATTCAATATAGAATTTACAAAAAAAATTATTTCTTGCTTTTGCAGATTACCAGAGCATTGTATTGAGTATGTTAAAGTTTTACAATGGGCGAAAGAAAATCCCTGGGGAAGTTCAACTACACTTGATGGTGACGATCCACAGCATGTTGCCTGGGTGTATGAGAAGGCACAAGAAAGAGCCATGAAATATGGGATTACTTCAGTTACATATAGGTTAACTCAGGGTGTCTTAAAGAATATTATACCAGCTGTAGCCAGTACTAATGCTGCAATTGCGGCTACTTGTGCAACTGAGGTAAACAATAATTGTATAGAAGGGTACATAGATAAGTTAGTGATTAATGTCACATAATAGATTCATTAAAAATAATAATTTTTACATACTAAGTATTTGTTCAAAGTTGTTGCAAGATCATAAGAAGAATTACATGTTTGTTTGCTGGTTTAAGGTAATTTATCAGAAGAAACTCTAAAATATAAAATAAACTGTAATAATATTTATTAAGTGTGTTAATTACATACACCTGTTACCTTCACTGTTCAGATGGTGACTGAGCTACCGACAGTATATACATGTTATCCTTTATATTACATTAATATATACATTATATTTTAAAGATATATAAATTCATTGTTCCAGGTATTCAAATTAGCTTCTTCCTGCTGTACTAATATGAACAACTACATGGTTCTCAATATGTCTGAAGGAGTGTATACCTATACATTTGGGGCTGAGAAACGTCAAGATTGTGTTGCTTGTAGTAATACTACCAGAGTAATGGAAATTGAATCTGATGCAACATTGCAGGCAATCTATGATAAATTGTGTGAAGATAAAGGATATTTAATGAAAAGTCCAGGTAAGTTCACTGTTTTGTTGCACCAAAACTCAGTTAAATTCAATGTTTTTTTTATGTAACTATATTGATTTAACAAAAACATATTTTGTATATAGATAGATTTGTTAGATTTTGACTGAATTTGATTCTACTTATATTTTAAAATGCCTGTAACGTTTTCAACAAACTATAAAATATGTACTTGAATCTATTAAAAATCCTCCTATAGAAAGAGAGTGAGAGGGTTAATAATTATCTAATAGAATTTCTTCCGACATGTAGGTTTTCCATTACTAAACATTAACTCATTATCAGATATTTAATCTTTCAATAAATTTTTTTTAAGGAATTACAACAATTATCAATGGTCGCAACAAAACTTTGTACATGTCATCAATCAAGAGTATTGAAGAAAAAACAAGAGATAATTTAAAAAAGAAAATTACTGAGTTAGGACTATACAATGGATGTGATATACTTGTAGCCGATGCTACAACTCCTAACACTTTAACAATAAAATTGAAATTTTCTGAAAATTCTGATGTTGATATGGGGCGATAAAAGACTAATTTCTAATTACTTACTTAAATTGCTGAATGCTGTGAATGGTATTCACTTGCTTTTGTATTATTTACATAAGAAGTTAAATAAATTATTTTAAAATTGTTTCTATAAGTTTTATTTGAGAAGTACTTTCCATAAAAAACATATAATTGAAACAAATATTTATAACAAACACGTTAATAATAATAATCTCTATGATTTAAACAATACATAGCTATAGATAGTATGTAGCCTAGAAATATATCATATATATACCATTGGTTTTGAACGTCGACGAAACTGTTATTGGAATTTTAGAAGTAGAATTAAAGTGGAAATAATTGGTTAAGTGCAATAGTGTTATATTATAAATAAAGATATGTTAATCATAAATTCTTTGTAGTGCACAACGTAGCTCAGTTATTCTCAAATCGTATGAAATACGTAAATATAAGTTTTGTTTATCTTTTTTCCTACCTCCATTGGAATAGGCTATAGGTAAGGAGTTAGGTATTTAATATAATCGAACCATACAATCTGTCAAACTATAGAATATTGGTAATACTTCTATACCTATAAAATTATTTTTCTGACCGACTATTAATGCAAAGTTGTTAATAATTATATTTTTAGAAATATTTTTTTAAATTGGTATTTAAATATTAGCAGCCTTGTATTCCTATAATTTTTACTTTTACGATGCAATACACAATTTACTATCACAATAATAAAATGGTTTTAGTTTTATACTTCATAAAAGTGTCCGATAAGTAATATAATCGATTGTTTAAATAAGCCACGGAGCAGAGCCAATCAATTACCTAATAAATAACGTTTAGAATGATATATTTTTTATCTGTTAGCTTGGATGTTTTGAAGTTTTGTATCTGACGTGGTGCTGTCGAGCTGTCGAATCAGAAACTTACCTTTCCTTTACATTAAGGATAACCAAAACGTACGATTTTTATTTTCTTTAGCACCCTTGAAAAAGGCAAGAAACAAAAATGTTGGACAGTTTATTTGACGATGTTAAGCGAATGAACAAGAGACAGGTGACTTTCATTGATTATTTTAATGTATAGATGACGTGAACATGTACCGGTCCTTTATTCATGATTTTTTTTTCATTCCAGTTTATTTACCAAGTTCTTAGCTTTGGTATGATAGTATCGTCAGCTCTTATGATATGGAAGGGTTTAATGGTCGTAACAGGCAGTGAGAGTCCTATTGTTGTTGTGCTCTCAGGAAGTATGGAACCTGCTTTTCATAGAGGAGATTTATTGTTTCTCACTAACTATCCCGACGAACCAGTGCGTGTCGGTGAAATTGTAGTTTTTAAAGTGGAGGGCCGTGACATTCCGATTGTTCACAGAGTTTTGAAGCTTCATGAAAAGTAAGTATCCTGACATAAAAAAATTCAAAAATTTAAATATTATGTAGTGATATAGCTACGACTTGTACAAACTCATGGTGGTATCTTACAATTTTTCAACATACTATATAATTATGCTCTCAGTATTCAATGTAATAAGTATTTTAAAGTGATACATGGCAAGGGCTCTTAATACATAAATGGGTCTTTGGTTATACCTTGAAATTTACAGCCTAAGTAGAAGGTTTGACACTTATCCCACCAAGCAACTGCACCAAATTTAATTCAACACTTGCTATTTTCCACAGCATGTTTTCTTACACTGTTTTAAGCATGGGGTTATTAATATAATTATTACCTAAAGTGAAGCACATGTGAAGTGCAGTGGTGATGCTCAAATGACCAAAATCTTTAGTTATATTAAAATATGAATTTATAGTTAATTTAAAGTATACAGTGGTTTTCTTAAATTCTTATTAAATTGCTTAGTAAAACACAATATATTCTAATTATTATATTTAAATCAAGACTATTTGAACTTATATTATATATATAGCTACTTATAATTGAAATATTATTTTATACATTTTTTTTTAGGAACAATGGCACTGTTAAATTTTTGACTAAAGGTGACAATAATAGTGTTGATGATCGAGGTCTGTATGCTCAGGGTCAGCTTTGGCTGACTAAGAAGGATGTTGTTGGTCGTACTAGAGGATTTTTACCCTATGTTGGAATGGTCACAATTTATATGAATGAATATCCTAAGTTTAAGGTAATTTAAAGTTAATCTAATATTTTGTGCATTGCTTAATACATTAAAAATAACCTCCATAAGAAGAAAATCCATGTATTGCTATATTGCTGGAGGTATAATTTTATTAGAACTTTCTGCAAGTTCATCTGGTAAGCTATCAAAAATTATTCTGCTTTCCCACCATTGGTAAAAAATTGTTGGCGTAAGGAATGGTTTATTTCTTACAGTGCCAATGTCTATGGGTGGATTATATATAGTACTCATTACTGAAATGGATGTTTTCATCATGTCTATTTTAAGCTGGCCTTCCTGTTTCTAGCAAAATAATAACCTCGAATTTTTTATTACAAAGATGTATCCAATATTCTATCTATAAAAATATTTAAAAATGTTTTTTTTTTTTCTTATTTCAGTTTGCTGTTCTTGGCTGTTTAGCAATTTATGTACTAGTACATAGAGAGTGAAGTTGTAATTTGATCTGACGGAGTGAAGAGTATGTTTGTAATAAGTAATATTTGACTTTCAGATGTATTTCCTCTTTTTTAAATGAAGTTCTCTCTAGAGTGAATATTATATTTATTTTGGTTTAATAAATCTGTTTTTCTTTATAAAACATAAATATTGTAAGAACTAAAATTTTTTTAGAACACACTTAGATGTAAAATTTCGTCTGTTTCACATCCACAAAACAAATTAATTTATACAAAAATGCATTTACTACGTCTTAATGAACATATTGTTTAAGGTCCAGAGTAAAGTATGTTAAAATAAATGTACTTAATTTGAAAACAACTTTAAATTCTGCCTAAAACATCCAACAACAACAAACCATTAATATGAAATCTGTGAAACTAATATACTTTAGTTTTTTTGGATATGTTGGTAGTATTGTGGTATAGTAATAAGTAAGCTAAAGGTCTTATAAATTAAGGTGTAAATATATTCAACCTAAATATCTCAATTCAAAATATTGACTTAATGAGGTCCTTTTGAAGAAATTTATGGTTGGTATAACTAGTAAAATCACAGGAAATATCAAGACTTTGCTAATGGATTGTTGGCAACTGCCCACTCTTTACATTTATTAGTGTCCGTCCTTTGGTTGTGGCGAGTATTCATTTATGTGTTATTAAAAACAAACTAGAGAGACTACAGGAATTCCAGATTTTTGTTTTCGAAAATGATGCGCTTTACTATGTGTGAGACCTTTATAAAGAGGGAAGTTAAAAAAAACATCGCTAATTTACATGAAAAAAGTTACTTGAACACCAATATATATATTTCTACTATTAACTAATAATAATTAATTAATCTTTCGTGCTCAAAATTATAATATACTTTATTTATTAAGTGGGTTATCAAGAAGTGTTTATCAGAGATTTAAATCGTTAATTTAAAGGACTAGTAAATGTACCACCAGGTTTTACTGTAGATACTTCCGAGAAGAACGGAAGTAACTCAGTATTTACTCTTTTCCAACATTTGAAATACACTATGGTAATACTGTTAAATATTTTGCCTGAAAGTCAACAAGTAATAACTTCACTATATTTTTTATGTATATAATCTTGTGTTGTGTTTAGCTTTTTATTCTTTTCTTTTGTTAACTTTATAATCTTTATCTTGAACCTATTATAAGATTTGTTAACTCACGTAGGGCTGCTCCGATCATGCTCCGATTAATACTATACTATCGGCTTGCATTAACAAATATAATTTAATTCGTTTTTTTTTTGCTGTCAAGCGTCACTCATGCTGTAATGCATTAATTCACGCCGATAATCATCCGATAATATAACGTGGAAGTGCGTATTGTAAGTAAATACTAAATAGATTTATAAATCTCTTATAGGACGAATTTTAAAGAATGCTTGTCCATTTGACTTTTATTCAGTGATGCCAACTCCTATAGAATGTTCCCCTAGGATCAACTTCCAAATTTCCCTAAATGTCGGTTAAAAACATCTAAAGTTTTTGTTGTACCCTTTTTGAGAATGAATTACAAATAATAATTTAAAATACATTCAAGTAGTATAAAATAACTGTTGTATCTATGTGGGTTCATTTAACACATTTGTGTACATTAATTTATGACCTAATAAGATTATGGTAATAACAATGAAATTTAACAATAGCTTTTTTCTCAACTATTCTTTGCATCCTGTTTGGTTTTTCCCTCATTTTTGTATATAAATACATCATTTCTTATATTAGAAATTTAGTAATCGGTATTTTGGTTTATGCTGTTAATATTTGGTAATGTTTTTCCGAAAATTCTTTACTTAAGAGGATAGAACTTAGGATGAAAGTTTGTCATTTCTAAGGCCAGACCTATAGCAGTCGTTATTTATATATCTGGTAATAAATAAAAGACAATTGTTACAGCGTTTTTGGAAATTTATCATTACAGAATGTTATATTGGGGATGAAATTTGTGTCTATGTCGCTGTTTGATATTAAGATATGGGTACCATTTGGGACATCCCATCGAGTACACGACTAGGAAATAATAAAAAATAAAATGCTGCCCAAGTTAGGTGGCAGTGTTGACATGACACTCTTTCGCCTCGGAAACCACGTAAAGCTGTTGGTCTTGCGCCTGAACTCTATTCCGTCGTGTTGGATTCATTTCATTTGTGCGCGCATTTGTGTAATATAATATGTCCCGGGCAGATGACAGTTTGCCTTGAAAATGGCCGCCATGGACTGCAAACGGTCATCACTTAAAAAATACGAAAATGTAACGTATTCGCATACTCAGGATTTTATATTTTTTAAACCCTACTAAACTACTGCGATATACTTTATACAACACAGAAAATATTCTACGTGGTAAAACGTCGATAGATTTTTAGTGAAAAAAATTCAAATAATTGTCTTTACAGTATTAAAAATATCAATGTAATGTTTTATTACTGCACAAGTCAGGAACGAATGTGTAAAAGTTATATTAGGTATTTATTTAAATCGAGCGTTATGGAGGTGTTTTTATTTAGAATCACACCCTAATAAAATAACTATCTATCAGGTACAGGTTGGTTCCGTAAGCTTTGTAGGGATTTGCTAAAATATTATTATCAAAACACAAATTCGGAGTCATGGTGTCAAATTTTTAAAGTATAAAAAGGTTATTGTTTAAAAAATATGAAATCCCAAGAGTTGGAAAGTTTATATATTTGCGTATTTATACATTATATTTAAGGCCCAAAATGATAATTTTTGACTTATACTTATTTTACGACAAGTGAAGCGGCCAGTATGTTGGCGATGTGTTCCAAGATCTAAGACACCGTCATACGAAATTTTATTAAAATTTATTCAGGCGCTTTAAAATAAAGTGGGTAACGCTGAATTGTGACTGATGGCTGATGATGGAAGATTTTAAATCTACCTTAAATGTTTTCGGCATAGAAAGTATGTTGTGTGATATTTCAAAATCTAAGATGTAATTTAAACGTGATGAGCTAATTTCATGATTATGCTATAAAGCTGTCTCACAAAGACTGTGCATTGTTCTGAAATTATAAGTATCTCTATTTGGTGTGAAATTTCATCAAAATTTTAGTGTTAAAATTAAAATTTTTAATAAATGTATTCGCTGGTCATAAACTATATCTATAAAAAAAATCCTGTCTATTAATGGCTCCTGAAGGAAGGACAAACCAACAAACAATCGTGTTTATCACAAAAGCAATAATTTTGGCAATAAAATATAAAAAGTGACTTTTGTACAGGTGTCTCTACAAATACGTAAAATTTTTAATGACTTTGAAGAAAAGTTTATTATCACAATATATTAAATTGTTTAAATTACCTAATTAATTATTTTTAATTAGTTATTATATTGTCGTCATTTTCAAGTTTTTAATAACATATTTATTATTCAATATTCACATATGTTAAATAAGTCATGGTTATACATGGTTTTTATAATACTTACTAAATGCACTACTCGAATGAGACAACGTCGCATACAAGGGATAGAATCTTCGTGCGTACTATTCTTATGTGTGGATTTTATCTTTATAATTTAAATCGTCATAAAACCTCCTCGACCAATGAAGGAATCATCAAAATCGGTTTTCAATCAGCAAAAATATCGAGTATTTTATAACCTAACTCGCGTTTCAAGTCGGCTAGAAAAGTAAATAAAGCAGTAGTATGATAGAGGTATACCTATTTACGATTTCTAACATTATCTGGAATATTTCCTACAAAGATTGATTACTATTAGATCCGTAATCGACACATTCTAGATGCGGGATTTTCGTAATGATACGGACCATTGATGTGGCCCAAATCATCTTTAAAAGGAAAGCGCTTCATCATTACTTAGGTTTAAAGGTTCAAAGGTTCTATAGTAACCGTGATTCATGATGTATAATTTAAACCTAGATTTTATTATTAATAACGTCTTATATTTATTGATTTGTTCCACAGAAACTTTATGGAATTCATTAAATATATGTTCTAAAAATTTTATAACTAGTAATAACTAGCCGTTATAGACTGGTTATAGAATATAGACTACTGATTTTCTTAGTCGGATCCATATATGAAGGTTTTATTAGAATACTCGACTAGAGCGACAGTATAATAGTTAGGTATATTATATTGTAATTATTTTATCAAGCTAAATGTTTATAATAACTATACTCGAATACTACTTTACTTAAATTACTAATCGACGATCCTTGACGATAATATTGATGTGTTGCTGATCTCAAAGAACAGCCCGTAGATGTGATTTCTCAAGTTCCATTTTGTGGCGATTAAAAAAGTCTCAAACGAACTAAAAAAATAATTTACCTTATACGTACAATAGATGTACAATTTATTTATTTATTACAATGATAGTGCGAACGGTGCATCAATTGTTATTATGAAAGTTAAAATTGGGTATAAGATTAGATATGAGAATAATACTCTTTATATTTGTATAGAACTGAGCTTCATATGTCTGAAGTCAGTATTTTGCTAAGGCATTGCATAGCTTTTTCAATTATTTACATTAGAAACTAACTTAATTTATATTTTCTACTTACCGGTTAAAAATAATTATACTGTCAGAAATGTCAAATCCTGCTACAATATTGCTACAGCAGATGACGATGGATTTTAAATGGTAAACGGGTCGTCTTGCGTCTACGAGGTTCCGTCGGCAGATACTCAGCTGAATTATATTTATCGAAAATACTTTTCTTACTTTGCACAATAAAAAATTATATGTCAAATGAAATATAATTTAAATTTGCAATTGGACACTATCAATAAAATAGGATGGCATTGGATACGCGTCTGAATGATCTCAGACCGAACGAATAATATTTTGATGTCATTGGTTTATCATAAGAAGAATCAGTTGTAAATGTATGTTCAACGTCGTTTAAAACTGACAACTTCGCATTATGACTTTTATGTTTAGTGCAGTTAGAACGACACGTCCATGCCCCGTGGTTGTACGTTGCAGTACAAAACTACTAGCGTGAGAAACTTTTTATGTGTTTGCTTTACGTGCAGCAGTAAAGAAGTTCCTGTTTAATGGGGTTATTTAAACTTTTAACAGTATTCTATCGGTATATCAAAAGTCTAGGATATCGTTGTATGCAGATTAAATAAACGTACCGCCCCCTACTTATTGGAGTAGGTATATTTATTTGTTTCTTTTTGAATTCAGTAATTTCAATTAAATTTACCGATTGCGTTTCGTTTAATTATGAAACAATACTTACGGTGGTTTTAGTTTGGTACCAAAATATCTTCTACTCTTAAGTTTATTTTAGTATTATATTACTACAATAGACGGGTGAATACGAAGGGGTACCCAAAAACATTTATCCTCTTCGTAGGATGTACTAATTAATGCTGGAGTTAGAGATTGTAAATCTTATTTAAGATGTTAATCTCAGAACGTGCCCTTTGATTAAGAAATTTTATAAACTATATAAATAACATGATATCACACAAGATACACAGAAGCGAAACAGCAACGGTTAAAGCATTTGAACCGAGCGGAGCTAGTATGCGGATTTGACATAAAGTAAGTTTATGTATTGTATATTTGTTAAGATTTATAAAAGGCATATCATTCATAGTATAGCCATTTACAATTTAGACTATAGCCTATTCCAATCGAAGAAGAAATGAAGATAAATAAACCTTAGATTTACGTATTTCATACGATTTGCTAATGGCTCCACTATATTGTTCCACTATAAAGTTTCGATAACAGTTCAAGTCGAAGTTCAAAACGGATTTTACGTAAATCCATATTGAATATCATAGAGACACCTCGTCAATTCGATGTTAAATGTTGTTTATTTGGCTTTTATCCACTTGAGGTTGGAAATGACTAAATTAAGCTCTGGGTAAATCAGTTGCCCAACAGTAGCGAAGTCCTTAGTACGTTACTTATGCTACCATAAAATATAAAGATGGAGCCTAAATTATGTGCCGTATTAGGTCTAATTGAATAGTCTATACACGGTAAAGGTAAGCTATTATTGGTCATGTACCTATATTGTTAGAAGACTTTAATAGTGAATATTAAAAAAAATGCTTTAAATGTAATAATCATTACTAATCGATCAATGAAATTTAAGTAAACATTAATAGTTTATCTCATAGACTTGCCCATGTTTATGTACATCTGATTGCATGAAAGTAATAAACGACCAAACTTATACTAGATAGTTAGTAGATTAGTATTTTAAATCAAAATAGACTATGACGTATACTTATGATTTATTGTATACTAAGAGAGGAGATAAAAATATAGTTTTAAATATCATTAAAGTATTGTCTTTTGTTATGAAATTTATTTAAATTTAATAATGATGATTTCATTTGACCACGTTGATAGATGATAGATGCTTCGGAACAGTAGAGCTGTTATTTAAGAGCAAATTAGAAACTTAAAGCAGAAAACAGAATAATTGTTATAAATATACAACGTACACACGTATATTTTATTATATCAAAATAGCGTTTCTAATAGGTCACGAGTGAGAAAGAAAAGTAAGATTTTACAGAATAACACTGCAGTTCGCTGAAGCTATATAAACAAAGAATACTTGAACGTTTCCACTGCATTACTTGTGTTCTAATCTCTATTGCTGTCATTTATGTTCTTACCCCCAATAAGCGCAATAAAGCGATTTCACATCGAGTTCGTTTGCCAAAAGTCTCATATTGATAGTGGCCGGCTTTGGCCCTCCCGGCGCTATAAATACAGAAAAACTTTGCTGCCAAACTTTCCCTGCACTTGTTTATGAATATGACTTCCACCCAGGGACCGAACATGCATGATGGAGTGGGCTATTTCAGTGCGGTTAGTAAAAGTTTTTAATAAATCAATTTTAGCTCACATGAAGTGATGATTTACATTATCGTTAGCCTAATAACTTTTAATAAAGTCAAAATATTTGTTGACTGAAACTCGATAAAATTGGTTTTGCCTAAAATAATATTGAACATATGAGATGAGGAGAATATGACAACGTTGAACATAACATATGAAAAAAAATGTAATGACGTAAATGTATTGGACTTTATAAATTGAAAAATGTTTGATTTTATGTAAAACTTTACGGCTCTTGTTATATGGAATTTTAAAGTGTCTCTTTATGGTATATGAAAAGTACTGAACTCTCGCATGGCTGGTCAAGAAACAAATTCATAGCAAGAAAGTATATTTCCCCAGCGGCCTTTTACAAAGTTAACAAGCTGTAACTTGGGAAATAAACACGAAAAAGCGACGATTAATATTAAAAATTCGCACCCATATTTTGACAAAAAAATATCTAATTTTTAGTAAAAGTGATATTTTTTGGCAATCCATGATTAATTGAATTACTAACTAAATTGGGTGAATTTTATGGTGTAATCTTGGTAATAAAGCTTTAATTATTTTGTATTAGCCTTTAAATGTTAAGCAAATTAGTGGGGATGCGGCGAGGGGCACTCGTTTGCTCCTGAGGCATTTCGTGGTTAACATTTCACTGGCCCATTAACTATGTCTCAGGCGTTAAACAAATTATTACGGCTGTGCGTTACGTACGCCCTATTTCGGAATGAGGGTTTAAACTGTCCTCATTTGTTTTACGATAAATATTTAATGAAGAGTTTTGTTTCTGTCTTTTGCATAAATTATGAGACATCTTGAGTTTGTCAGATAATTATAAATACAGCCTGTTCTTAAATCTCTACGTTTTAAACTTTACATGCAGATAATTATGAAAGAATAAAAAATCATTAATTAATTATAATTAATCATTTAATGCAAAATCACTACTGAACTCGTATTAAGGATTATTTTTAAATATATCGAATTACACTATGTGACTTTTAAACAATACTTATTACTATTATTTCTTACAAAAACTTCAAAACAAATATCATTTTCATTTATATTAAATAATTAAAAGATTTCATAAATATCGATATCTAGTAAACTTCATAAAAGAACAGGTTATTTAATAATCTAGTTATATTTCAGAATATAATCAAACATTCTGATAGTAATCGCTGAAGTGGAAAATCCGACGTAGCGTGACCAAATATACCTCGTCAACCTAATATTATGCGAAATGAGAAAGTCCAAATGAGTCCCCTAATGTAATACCAGCTTATTATTTCTTGAAATAGCATTATTGGCAGCAGGAACACGAAAGAATTTAACTAACTAAACAAAAAAATTGTTGGCCTATGTAAATGCTAACGATCTTTCCCGCTATTATACTTTTCCGGTAAATAACATTTGGGAGAAAATTGAAAAGGCGACAGGAGTCTTCTTTTATATTAATATCCAGAACGGGATCAGTTTCGTTAATGAAGCTAGATATGAATTTGTAAACTTTGTTTGACTTTGTATGTAATTACAAAAAATAGCAGCTTTTGAATGCATATATGGGTTTCTAATTTTTGATTAAGTGTTTCCACTCCTCCTCTTTAGAATGTTTGGTAGCTTCACGCTGCTCTAATGTTTTTTATTTACATGTAAGTATGTATCAGAAAATTTTATACAGTAAAAATATCAATAGGAAATTAATGCTCATTACTCGATAAAATACTACAATGATGAAAAGGATATCGTTGACTTTCATGCGGTATATATACATTTAATTGTATTGAATTAACATATCCACGTATTTAATTTATAGATAGGAGTTACTTCTGAATTTCTTGCCGGTTATTTTTAGTGGAAACTGCAATCCAAACCGGTGATTGGTGGTTTTAATAACTGAGAAATATGAGAATATATGGAATTGGTTTAGATACAATTCAGTGTGTAATTATACGCTCAAGGTATACGATATCATTGTAATTGATATTCTATTAGACAGTGCTTTGACTATAATATAGCGAAATACGTACAATTGTTACAACGAAAGCGTGATCACTTATCACCATTTGTACCGTTTGAGGCCTCAATAATGAAGCGTCTATAGCCTAATGATTTAAGGGCTGCTTAGCGATAAAGAAAAGTCTCAGGATCGATCCTGACCCCTTGGGCTATTGTCGTCCCCATTTCTTACACAAGTTTTAAGCTTAAATGGAAGTGTAAATAGGAATATTAGTCATTCCTTAAAATAAATGGAGCATTGCTGCTACTCAATTTTTTTTTTAAAGACCATTTATTTGACAATCATCGTGAGAGCTGAGGCAGAGAAAAAAGTATCAGTATAACGAGATTTTATATGGAATATATTGACATAATTTTCATCGTTATATCTGGAAATAGTTTTGTCCCAGTACAGAACGGAACCGTATGGAAATCCAGTCGCCCATCATTTGAGGCGTTTAGTAGCCGGTCGCTAGCAGCCAAGATGCTCAGAGCGGTACGGCTAGATTAGGGTAGGATAGTACGTCGACGTACGCTACAAATGTTTACTTGTGTAAGTTTGTATATCTTTATATATTAATTTATTGTTTATCGTGGTAGATATGTATTATTTTATATAACCCAACATAGGTGTAAATTTGATAACAAGAATAAATTTAATGACTTACAAGTAAAAATATTAATTTTAATTTAATATTATTAATAAATAATAGGATTGTATTATATGACATTAGAATGAGATCGTTCTATTGAGAAACTCTTTATACTTAAACTTGGATGAACGCCAGGAATCTCACTTAATATCGAAATTCTACTCATAAGGTTATAAGCGTAATCATTCACTGTTATGTCAAGCGCATATTATTGCAAATAGAAATAGCTCCGGTTATAATATCTCCTATCAAATAGCATAATACATAATAATTTTTATTTGGTTATTTATATTTATATAAGGAAAACGTTGATATGCATTTGTTTACTCTCATTTTGTATACGGCTGTATAAGTTTAAACATTGTGTGTAAGTTTACTTTGTAAGTGAAATAAAGGAATTAGAAAAACGGTTCCCTTGAATTAAGTATATAATTACGTATGTAATACTAGACTCTCGTGTAGAATCATGAACATTTGATTTAACACGCGAAATTGGTCGAAATAAAATATTTATCGATTTTAATAATATAATATATATTTTAGGTTTCTGCACTCCTCCTCCGTATAAACATTAAGTATCAAAAATTTCACAGTACACCCGGTTAACAAGAGAAACATAGTGTTTTTTAACTTCCTAACTCTTAAATAACCATTAAATGTCTGAAACAGTCTTAAATGTATGAATTAATGTGGAATTTGTTCTATATTTATTCATTTTTCGATTATTTTTTTATCTTTCAATAACAGAAAGTAACATTATTATGAGAAAGAGTGAGAGAAACGAGCAGGAGGTGATCCTACTCGTTTACCAACTCTAACATAAAAAAAACATATTAGTCAGTCCAACGATGTATCCAAAATTGTAAGTCTGGCTAGTGGCATTCGCTATAAAAATGAATATTTACCGATATCAGCTTTAGAATTTGAAATTCGAATATCGTAAAGGTAAATCGTGTGTCTGGTTAATTACAATGTATATTAGTGGCATGGAACTAGTTTAATTTAATGAATGAGTTTTTAAGGGATCTTTTATTATGCCGCAAAATCTAATACTTGAATTATTTTAAAATTAAATGTCATTCTTTTATTTTATCTAAATGAAATGTAACTTGTAAAATTACTTTGCAAGGGTAAAAAGTTTTTGCTTAATATATTTTAAATACCTAGTGGTACAAATTGGTCGTAAGCTTCAGCTTCTTTAGAAATTTTATATACGAGAAAAAAACATTTAATAAGAATGTCCTGTTAATCCAATATAATGGAGTCCATAGGTAAAACATTTAAGCAGCTTGAATTTTCTATTTACTTGTAATATACGCCTACTTCAATATTTTGGATGTCTCACAGACAAGCACTTCAACGATTTGTTTACAAGTACAGCTGGCTGATTTTTCTCAAATGACTGTCGGATCATTAGGCGAGAAGCCTGAACTGAGGGGGATCAAAGGGATGTTCACGAGACGTCCACTCATCCTGAGAGGCTGTTACCCTCCGAAGTAAGCCCTTTACTTTGACTTTCCTGTTTAAAACTCGGAAAAGCTAAATTCGATTAACATGGTAATACCTACCTTTTTGACTTCGTTATATACATTTCATTTAGTTTATGTAATATGCATATTTTGTTATTATTTTATTTAAATAAATTAGAATCTCTTTTATTTAAATATAAGATTTTAATTTTCCATAGACTAAAACTAGTACAATTTTGTAATAGATTTTATTTTTAGTATGGTAAAAAGTGTATACCGATTTTATTTCAATCGGCTGGGTAGGACTAGTTTAAAATTCAGTTGCTAGTTGCTTACACACTAACATGTTGATATTCAATTAAAGTTTGTTTTCATATAGTTCCTACGCACATGAATACTGGATGTGTGTTTTTGTTTTTACTTTAAGATTATTGCTATCAAATTTTATTATTAATTAAATAAGATTTTATATGTATAGAGTAATGATAAGAAAAATACGTTTTAAAAGTAATTCGAACAGTCACCGTTATGCTAGCTTTATTTATTGACACAATTTACAGAGATCAATAATTATTTAGCGGCGTTCTGGTTTATAATACAAAGTCATGAGTCAACTATGTTGAAGTAAGTTAATGTTACACTGCTAGGCTAAGTTTCCATTTGATGAAAGGTTTTCGTGCGTAGTCCACCACGTTGCCCCAATGCTGTTTGGCGACCAAAGTGACAGATTTACATCCGGCACAGGTTTTCTCAGGAAATTTTTCTTTATCGTCGAGCATGGGACAAATTACAAGCGCAAATTAAGAGGTATACGTTGTTAACCTTGATCGATTGTGTGGTACCGAAAAATATGCCACGCGAATTGTGCTTCTCGTCTCGTACTGATTTACATAGGTTGCACTGCGATTCGCACTTACCGGTAACGTAAAAAAAATCTTTAAATTATTTAAAAATACATATATTTAGCAAAAATAATCTGAATAATCCCTTAGTTAATATATCAAGTAAAAAAAAGCAAATAAATAAAAAATATTTTGCATACTTATTATTAATTGTTTTATTTTTTTTTGGAGACTTAAAGAAAATTTTATACAATGTAGGTTAACAAATATTTCATTACTAGTTTTTCCGGTAACGATTATCGGGACAAAAGAAATCAATGTAACTCGAATTAAGTATTGTGTTCTCTTTCTTTTTCGTGTTAATATTTTCATCTAACTATTGGGCTATCGTACTTATAATGTAATTGTTGAATTAACTCAATTTAATCGGTGGTATCATCGGCTTATATCACTACGCGCAAAAATGTATAATCACATGAAAACAAATTAAAACGAGAAATATCTAATTTCACGCAATGTCTATTTTAATCATATAAATATTATAGGAAACTAATACCATGTTATTAATTATGCCTCAATTATTATATTTATTTATGCATTCAAAATGTTATATTAAACAGCTCAATATTTGATTAATGGGTACGTGTTGCCTGTATTTACCTTTCGATTCAGTAATTTAGTTATTAGTTGTAAACGCTACGTTTAAGCACATATTTCATGGAATAGTTTGCTAGGCGATTTATACGTACGAGAAAACAGAGAATATGAGAAAAATGTATTTTTTAAACATACAATATAGACAAGGATTATGTACGAGAGGCGGCCTTATTGATAAGCTCGCTGGAGCTCGAGCGAACTTAAGACAGAGAAAACAAAAAGAACGGATGCATAATGAATTAATATATATAAAGGCGTGTCTATGAAAATAATGTTACTGGTAATCTAACGGAGCATCGGGTCTATGGTTTGGCCTTTTTGATTAAAAAGAAATCGAAAGGTCATTTAATTATTAGAATATTGTAATACTTTGTTTTGGTAAAAAATAGTGCCATTCTGTATTTTATATAAATGAATATTAATACATAATCACAATAAATATAAATGAAAACATGTTCGAATACCTATTTAAAATTATTATTTTACGTATTCCATGCGATTTTCTAATAGAACAGTTATATTCTGTGCTCCTAACAGTTCCTGATTAATATTTATTTATTTATAAAACAGCACTATAAAACTTAACTATTTTTCGATAATTCATAATGTATATTATTGATAATTGAAGCTCTCAACTAATGATATTGCGTCAATTCGATGTCAAATGTTGTTGATTTGACATTTGTCTTTTTGTAAATAAAAGTATGTATTTAAATAAAAGTGAAGCATATCAAATTAGAAGAAGTACAACTGAAAGTAAAAGTAATATAGAAAAGATGATAAAGGTTAAAAAAAATTTTGTATACAGATATGTTCCTTTGTTCTAGTGTTGTAACTTCTAAAGTATATACATACGTAGAATAATATTTAAAACGTGTCGTTTTAAAGAACCTTCTCAGTGTCTTTGAAGTTATATGTTATATCATATAAAAATATAAATGTACATAATATAAATGAGAATTCGATCAAATTAACTTTTAATTAAAAAAAGTGTCATTACTTTATACTCTAAAAGTTTATTTTTCTGAAAAATGTCTTAGTGCGGGAGCTATTTGTACGCTCCTGTCTTTAGTAAGCAAATAAAATAGTTTCAGCGCCTGAACTCTCACCGATCCTATTGGATTTGTCATCCCATCAGATTATTAGAGCGAGGGAATGTAGAGTGCATCTGTATTTGCGCACACGCTTGTACTCTATAATTTGTCTTGAGCTGTCGGTTTGTCACACTTAAATATGCCACCGTTGCCGAAAAAATTATCATGTAGATTATTTTAGATATATATTAAAGACGAATAGGAGGCAGTTCGAAACGACCAGATACACAGATCCGAACAACACAAAAATATAGAAGAAAGTAATGGCATTCGGCAATGGTAAAATCTTGGAACTTATATAATTGTATAAAAAATTAGGGCATAATCGTTTATTAGTAGGAATAATACAGCAAAATGAGTCAATATTAGATAACTATTTACCCTTAAAAGAAAACCAAAATTCGAACGTCAGAAAGCAGAGAAAAGAAATAAGAAATAAGGAGAACAAATTAGAAATAAAGGACCTTATATGTCTCGAAACAGCTGTGGTTGTGTCGTTATTGGAACTTTTATTAGTAGTTAAACTGCCTAAGCAGAAGTAAAAATTCCAATACAAAATCTTCTTAGATTTGTATTATAAAGATATAAAAAAACGATATATATATATAGTTGGCATGCGTATTATGCTAAAAAATTGACAAAATAGTCAACGAAAAAAAAAAACTTAGTAAAACTCGCAAGCGACACTTTTAAAGAAATTATAATTTTTATGAAACTTTCCTTTTCAAATTAGTCCCATTATTAACTTAGATTATATATTTATAAACATTTAATAAATATATACATTTTGTTTATTCTATCTACTAATTAAGAATTCCAATAGAGAGTTGACTCGTACGTTCGCCGGTACGTTCAGTTCTTGTTCTCTTGTCATTAATATACATAAAACACTGTTAAAAGAAAATTGTCTTTTGCGGAATTCTTTCGCAGTGGCCTCTTTATTTTAACGAGCACATTTTAATACTATGCAATTTAGTGCAAGACTTTATAAAGGGAATTTTCTAGAAATTGTGAAAGAATGTCTAATGGATGTGTAAAGCGGGTTTTCCATTTCGGACTTAGCGGATAGAAGGTCTTTTGTCCAGATGAAAATGTTTTAAACTGAATAACAAATGTAATGTATAATCTATGTATTTTTCTTTTAGCTAACTACGGAAGGCGAAATAAAAATACATTTAAAAAGCAATAGAACTTTAAAACAAGTTCTTCATTGTTTTAATTTTTATAATTGTACTCTCTCGAAAACTAACTTTTATTTACTAGTAGTCTATAATTAGAATATAAAAGTTGAAAATTATTTATAAATTGTTATCAACACAAGTAAGTTTATGATTATAATTTGATTTTTTTCCGTAAAAGTTTCTTAAGCATGTGTTGAAAAGTTAATCAACACGTTAAAGATTATGGAATAGGCTCTTCTCTTTCGGATAGATACTTTGAATATGCAAGGTCTGATTCCTTGCAACTTTGTTTCTCGGAATCTCGCTGGATAAAATACCGATTCGCAACACATCACGCTTCGGTCGCATATCGTGTCGGTTGCCAGTTGGTCTCGAACTGGCAACCGATGATCCTATTTCTGTGCTACAACAAACCTTCTTTATTAATCCATATATATGATTACAAGAAGGCATCAAACTAAGCAAGTAATGATGATTTTATTCATAGTTTCAAAAGACTGCATATTTTTTTTAAACAATTTAGTAATTTTCCTTTAATTTTTATAATGCAAGTTTTTCATACCCGCTTCCGTGCAGCTATTTTATTCGGGTACGTGCCTGCTAATAATTGTCAAGCCGCAGTCGACTGACCACTAACGTAAAACAAACCCACACCACAATACCACTCAAGTTATGGAAACACACTTTTGAATATCTACTTTCGCTCTTTTGTTACTAAGGTTATAATAATTTCAATATTTAAAATGCGTTCTACAATCATTTAAATCGAAGTTCGAAATGGAAAATTAACAATTAATGTTAATGTTTTGTTAAAGTATTTCGATAGTTTAAGTATCTATATATACACTATTGCATTGATATGATATTAGGTTAAATGTTACGAAACATCTAATAAGTCTTAAGCGTAGTATTTGATGGCGAAGGTAGTAAAAATTTGTGTCGCCCTCGGGGCTTTGGGATATAATTCACGCGATCTCGCGCTTTGGCAGCAGTTCCGGTCGGTTATGTCTTTGCTGTTTCGTTTATTTGTTTCTACTGGTTTTAAAAATCGTATTTGTGGCTGAATTTTTAACTGTTTGCATCGCTTCTGTTAGCCTTATATTTTTAGGAGATAGTGGTTATTTGTATAGTCAATAGTGTTGTTATCTTTTACTTAGCTGCAGTAATTCGATTTCAAATGAAAATAATTAAAAGTTTAATACAATAATGTTTATTAATTTTTTTCTCGTAAAATACGTATGTATGTTCGCTCTGTAAAGAATGTATTTTATCCGCTAGATTACCTCTTCTCACTTTTGCATAATGCATACGTAATAAAAAAAAAATTCAAACGACTTCCATGTTAATTACTTACGTCCAGTTGTCAATCAAACGTTACGCGAGCTCTAACAAGACCTCACTATAATCCAGATGATTCTAGACTCATCGTGAATCTTTAAATCTGCAATTGTCTATAGATTATAAATTATTTATTGTTTCAGTACATTCATAAAATGTGTATTTCTAACACGAATGTCTGATCCCGTAGTCGGGGGAGTCGTAAAAAGAGATTGGTTCAATTGACGCCGGTTTATTGACTTATTAAATCGATCTCAGCTCGACTATTTACTTGGGCGAGAACATTCTCGTCGGATTACACTACAATAACAAAATATTTGTTGATGGCTCTTTCAGGAAGTTATAACAAGGCGAACTTCGATTTTGGATGTGACATTTTATTGCTATTTATGCATACTAATTCAGGGATTAAAGCTTGTGGATAAGAAATTTATTCTAACATTGAAAATTATAGGAAATAAATCATAAATATATTTTGAGATGTCAGTTCACTTGCTTCCGCTTATACGTCAAAAAACATACATTCTTTTGCCATACATCTTTCCACCAAACAGCAATACTTAGTATTGTTGTTCCGGTTTGAAGGATGAGTGAGTCAGTTAATCTGGCACGACATCAGTCAGACACTACAAATCTGAGGGATATAGCATCTAAGTTCCGAATGTTGGTGGCGCGTAGGTAATATAAGGAATGAATATTATTACTTTCAGTACTAACGTCTATTGGCAGTGGTGATCCCATCACGTGGCCTATTTGCCAGTCCGCCAATCTATATGAAAATAAAATTTACTAATATTTTTTTAATTTAAACTTCTATATAATAGTTTAACTTTATAATGTTGTAGTTTTTAAAGATTATTTAAACTCGCTATGATTTATAATAAAAATATGAAAAGAAAATAGCAAACTACGAATTCCGCATTACTGTGTAAAATAATGCATGGTAAAGTTCCTTCTTAAGTTGATTTCAAGATCTGGTCAGAGATTAGATGCTGCAAGCGATTCGTGTGATTGCAAAACAAGTTCGAAGTTTCAATCTAGTCTACGTTAAGGAAACCTCAAACCAAATACAGTTAGTACTTAGACGTACTTAGTCTTGAGAGATGAAGAATTAGTTTAACTTCAGTAATCGAACTTTACACTTGACTAAAATATGTCATAATCAGCTGTTGTATCATCTGCTTACTATCTGCTTCTCAAAAATAAAAGAAAATAAAAAGATCACAATAACATCGTCCTTCTTATAAAATTAATGATAAGGAAGTTTAATGCATGATAATAATATAAAAGAAAATCAGAAAATTATTTTTACAGTGAAATTAAAAAACAAACAAATTGATGCTGATAAGCAAATATAAAAAGCTTTTAAAATTATCAATTATAAGCACAATGAGACTAATAATAATAATTAATGAATAATTACTACCGTAAAACATTAACGTATGCGTGTGATGGATATAGATATGGATAAAATAAATTCCTCTTCTTCTACCACTTGGTGGTAGGGCTTTGTGCAAGCCCGTCTGGGTGGTCACCACACACTCACCCACAATAATTAGTATTATTGTATTCCGGTTAGAATAGTGAGCAAGTCAGCATAAAGTAACAGGCACTATGGACATAAAATCTTAGATCTCAAGATTGGTGACCAGATGGACACTTTCAGTCACCGTACGATCGGGAGGCTATTTTATATAATAATAAAAACACAGTTTTGTCTTTGAAAACTTCTATATTTTACAGAAAATTACCATTTAAATTTAACACGTGCCAATCTTTGTATCCTTCATACTGTTTATGGAAACATTGCTTAAACTATATAAAATTATAAATAAATAACATTTGCTTACAAAGTTTGGCACGAACAAAATATGACGAATTAAGAGGGGATTAAGGCTTAGGCGGTTGTGGCGATCCAGTCAGGTGAAATATTAAATGCTGGGCCAGAAGGTAATTAATAATTCGCTCTCATCTGCGGACTGCGGTGCTGGTTGGTTCGCTGGATATAATGAAAAAATTGCCGGATCAAGCAGGAGCTCACTTAAAATTCTGTTAGCAATTTTAGAGTAGGTAAATATATTAGAGTCATACTGGCTTTAGGCGGATTCGCTTCGATCCCGGACGATGAATAGTTAAGCACCGATGGCATGTTTGATTTAAACTGAACTAAAATAAAATATGAATCTTAATTTACAAAATGTCTTTACAGGCTCCTCGCCCATTATTTTAAAGATAGCATATACGACATAAAGGCTTGAAAATTGAAGAAGTATTTTGTTACGTTATGTTACCCCTAATTTTTAATAATATGTACTAAGAAAGGAAATATCGATTTCTGGTCCCGTCCGAGTTCAACTCTATTCTATTGATAAGTGTTATTATTAATAGAACTGATATAACTATTTGATTCTCAACCTTTAGACAAGTCAATGGATAAATAAAATCATCATATGGAATAAAAAAACAGGGCAAAATGGACATTGACCCTGATTTTCATTAAAGATCCGATCGCCCGATGTATATACCGCGAATGACCAAGGTATAAAGTCTGAACACTACTGACATTTCAAGTGCTTCATTTGTATTTATATCACGCAAGTCACTAGTTTAAGTAGCCATTCAATTAACAGCCTAGCCTATTTCAAGCAGCACCGTTCAATTATTATTATAATACGATAATTTTCTTTAAACTCTGCTGAAAATAGACATAGTCGTACTTAAGACGTTATTTATAATTCATTTCGTGCTCGACATGTTATCGATAAGGATAAGCGTGGTATAAGCTTTAAATCTTCACTTTATGAGGAGAGGAACCCTTTACCTTCAGCTCCCACTGAAGGAAACGGGTTAACACTGTTTGTGGTACATACCAAGTTACTTTTTTCTATACATAAATTACATTAAATGTACCTTTATAATATGTTGTAACTTGCATTTCTTTATGTCCCTGACGTTCGTGCGCTTGTAATACGCATCAGGTTTATAGTATATGTTGCATCGATCTAACTGGAACGCTCTCGAATGCAATATCCGTTTTTAAACGAGTTTTTGGTCCAAAAACTATTTCTCTCTACCTCAGGTATTTTTACATGCGGGCTCATTCTAAGTGTAAATTTATAAGACCACGCTTCCAACCAATTCTCTGCTCTTTATAAATTTTAAATCATATGATTAAATGTTGGCTAAAGTAATGAATTGGTTTTTGCAATTAAAAAAGGGTTACATATCTAACAATAAGTATAGTAAAATGTTTTACGCAGCTGTTTAAAAATCACCATCTTCGGTATAGATGCCACGGACTCATCAATTATTCTATCATATTTATATCGCTTTATTGTACTTAGAAGGGTGAGTGAACCAGTGTAATTATTGTTCTTCTTCTTTACTTCTTTCACCTTGCTATTACAACAGTTGTTGAGAACAAAATGTGATACGAAAAATTGTGTTCGCCCGATAAGCGATAACATGATAAATATTGGATTAAGTGAAAATAAAAAAGATTTTACGAATAAATCTGCGAAAAAGGTGGAATTTAAAAGATAACTGGAGTTTAATTTATTCGCCACGCTGTTTTAATCCTTATAAACAACGTATTCATTTAAAGTTTTTTGACATTAAAATTGCAGTTTACAATATGGACCAAAAGTTTTTTTTTATTACAGAATATTAATACAACCATATTGCATATCGAGAAAAAACGAAAATGAGTCAAAATAATAAGATGTTACATAAGGCTGTTTTAAACATAGATATCTTCCTTGTCTTAATCTTGAGGCAGCGAAAATTGTCTAGAAAGTGTAAGGTGTGTGTTTTACAAGATATAACGCAAAAAGACATAAAAAATATAATACTCGTAGTATTACTGCTAGGACAAACAAACGAAACATTAGAAATACACTTGATGTTTTTTTGAAAACCTTAAATGACTGTGATTCACACAGAAGCAAAGAGGAGACACTAAAAGATATAATAATTATTGGTGTTTATGTTTTTTATCGTGTCTCTTCATAATATTATATGTATAATATTTGTTTTGACAAGAAAAGAGTTCATATCTGTAGGATGATAGATGACACTATAACAAAATATGTTTAATTCTTAATCACAAATAGAAGCAATGACATGAATGACTGTACTGATAAAAATGATATTCACAAAATCTTAGTCCGATGGACATAATTTATTAATACATTTTATATTTACCCATAACAAACAAAATGAATATATTGCGTAATCTAAACAAGCGAAGATAAGAGCTGAAAGCAGGCAATATAATATATTTAAGATTTCCAATATATGGTTGATATAATTGACAGATTGATTGACCTATCGAAGCAACTGTCTAAAAGTTAGAAAGTTTTTTCTGAATAATATATAATGATTTGCAGATCATAAACGTCTTTGACGTACAATTCATTGACCAAATATTTGAGTTACTTTGATATAAAAATACAAAAAAAATATGTATTTACCTTCAACAAGAGTGTGTGTTTGAGTGTCGTTTTGGTAAGAAATTTCTTTAATCATATTATATCAAAATATTACAACTGTGGTGTAGCTTAAAATGAACCTAATGGTATTGTAATATAGTTTAATTTTCATTGTATTAAACATATTTTATAATGTGACATATGAATTAATTGGTAAATAAAGAGAAAAATAAAACATTTAACATCCCTATCTATAGTCAATATTGATTGTACACTTTATGTCATACGACTCTAACTTAGCTTGTTAGGTTATGTGGGTGGGTACTACCAACTTATCAGTTATATTTTATATGTCAACTACAACCAATCAACAAATAGTAGAACAAATATACAAAATAAGAAGAGTCAATTGACTACTTTTTATAGGTGTTCTAAAAATTCTAAAGATATTGAAAAGTTATATCTTATAGGTTAAAAATAATTTAAATTGGTATCATAAAGTATAATCAGTCATATTAAAATTATTCAGTTTGTATTAATAAGTAAAAGTTATATTTCATATGTCAGATCTCAAAGCCTTTTTAACTAAAGGCTTAATAGTACGGGTTTATTTATAAATTAATAAATAAGGTATAATTAAAATGCATTATAGTTTTTTTTTCTTAAAATTAAATATGTTATCATTACAAATATGACGTCATGATTAACCTTTGCTATATTTTTTCCGTAGTTTTCACAAATACTTTCATCATAACAAGAAGATTACTTATATGTACCAAAAGTTAAAAATAACCTAAAATTTAATTTTGTGACATAACGGTTTTTTAGATTCAAAACCTTATCATAAAATATAAACAAATTAATTAATAGATGTTTATATTATCGATTTACTTGTTATTAATTTAAAAAAAACTTTAATGAAAGTTATAATGCACAATATGTGGATATATTTATTACAAGCTATACCCGCGCTAAATATATGAAACTTTACCTATAGTACACAAACCGTCACCTTCATTTTACCCTCTCCAGGGGTGAAAATATCCTTAACCGGGACTCAGACTATCTATTTCCATGGAAAATTTCATCCAAATCGGTTCAGTGGTTGAAACTTGAAGAGGTAACAGATAGAGTTACTTTCGCATTTATAATATTAGTAGAGATAATTCTACATAATTGATTATAAGTATTACAATTGGCATTGCATCAACAGCAACAGCTTGTCATAGAAGTTGATTATATCATGAAAAGGGGGGTAAATATTGGGCACTTTTTAAACTTTTTAAAGTAAGCAAATTTTATTTGTGGATGTTCAAAGGGGGTAACAGCTTGTTACCAATGTATCGTTAAAGTCATCTAGTTTCACAACGAGGGTTCACGTAACTCTGTTACATGGAAGAGGGATATGAAAATACTATTGACTCAAACACTGGCAACAATTAAGCAACGGACATACGATATCACTGTATTAGTTTTGAAACTTTTAAAAATCATATCAGTTTCTGAGTGACGTACACATTTAAAGATGACAAAATCATTTTTACTTATATACCCCGCGGCTAATACTTTTCTTATCTATAAAAAAGTTTATAAAGTAAGTAGTTAAACTTTCGTTGAAACTTCTTTATGATAAAACCTATTTTCAATATATAATATATTAATATAGATTGCAATGCATGTAAGAGTATTATTTAGTATTTTTAGTTTTCTATGTATTTTATCTCAGCTTCAAGCACATTCGATTCGTACGGAATAACGGCTTGTCGTGCTTTGCGAGACACGGGCTTGTACACGGCCATTTTCCAAACTCCGGGCTTAAAACTGTATATTTTTAGCCTAAAAACGCAATATTTTATTGGCCTGATCCGGAACCCAGCACCTCGGGATCTGAGGTCTAATAAGCGAGCTACTAGACAATCGAAATAGTCAACACTTGTAATTGCTAATGAACTTAACAAGTACTTAAGTATTGGGGAGACTGTTTATTGCCTCATTGGTGTTTCTCTTGACGCGTGATCGTAAATTTTTTACGTCGCGATTGAATGGTCCGCCCTAAGCTAAAGCAGGTTGTAAACTTTCATGATTCCACTTTATAGCGCCATTCGTGTTCATTTTATAAATGATGCGCTTGAACTGTTGTCCTGTACTATTGCTTTTTGTTGATGTTCTAACTCTAGGCTTATTATTATTATTGATAAATTAGATAAGTGAACGGCACCTGATGGTAAGCTAACTAGTTACAATTATAATGCAAATTCAACATCTGCCTCCCTGGAAGAAAGAACGGAATGTATCAGAATGACATAATTATATCCCTCCGGAGGAAAAGTAAATTACAAAATCTGACGGGACTGCGATTAGGCTCAACCAAAATCTTTACACGAGTCGAGACAACTGTAAACACAGTCACCTTCTGAAATCGATTTGGTATTAATTCGAGTTACACCATGCAAATTTAATTTCATACTGATATGAATGAAAAATTGTTTATTTTATTTGAGTATTAATTTAATTTGAGTTGAAACGTTCGAAGAGATGTTGGAACTGAAAATGAGATGTATACTCTATACATCTCATTTTTGAGTTAAACAGATTAAATAGAAACAATCCGCAAATAAACAGATTAAACAGAAGCAACCCGCGATTAAGAACGAGTATTTCTATACACAACAAGATTTTTTAGGAAACATTTATAAAGAAAGTGCTGCAGTTTTGTTATAAATGCAATACGATTTCAATATAACTTTATACACGTTAGACTATTACCAGGTAAAGTTTTTAATACCTTGCAGTGCGCGAGTGGAACAAATAAATACCGTACGATAGCGGAACATGTCTTGCGAGTTAAAATACACTGAGTAGAAAAGTACTAAAGCATACATAGCGAGTGAAGCTGAAGTTAGTTTTATCAGATGTTAATTTGTATTAGAGAATTCGATTCGAATTTCGATGTCTTAGTTTTCATTCGAAGTTATATAAATACTTCTTATTGATAATATACTATTGTATAATAGTTAAAACGAAGTTTTTATTTAATAGGTACCATAAAATTTTATTTTCCAAGGCCGGTGATGCCTTTGCGATGTAAGGTCTGATTAATTTATTTTACGGTGCCAATGTTTATGGGTAGTGGCGACCATTTACCATCAGATGGCCCATTTGTCCGATCGCCTACCTATGCCATACAAAAGATACATTTTATTTTATGTGTCCATTTTGTTAATAACAAATTTCTTATCGTAGTATTAGGACAATGAATAAAAATAAAATAAGGAACAATGTTCCTCCCATTAGATATTTCAGAATAATGATTGATATTCTTGCAATCAAATCTACTCGCAGTCATGCTAAGGACGCTGCTAGTGCTGACTCTACGCAATAGGGTTACGCATGTTTTCGCATTGTGATATAAGTGTCATGAATTATTTATTTTACTTTTTACAATATAAAATGCCTTCAGTTCTAACTTCTTAACTATGTATAAAATAATACAATAGCCTAGTTCTGGCATACAATTAATTTAAGCCCTCCTCTCCTCTTGAGGTTGCTTTAAGCCCCTATACTGCTCCAATATATGTGTATGTGTTCCTAGATTTTTCATGATATTTATTGGTTACTTTTTCACATTCAACCCTTCATAAAGTTGGAGATAAGATTTTATCGATATTTTCAATATTTAATACGTACAAATGGTTATACAGTTTTTTAAAAAAGGTTACATATGATCACAAATCAAATTCCACGAGGTCAAGCGACGTGTTCAGTTAGTGTGTATGTATGTATAATGTATATAGTAATAAATTCTTCGTGTTTATGTTATATTTATTAGTTTTCTATATTCCGTTCTTATAAACACTTGAAATACGTAGAAGTGATCAGACATAACCTAATGATTGTTTTTTCTTACTTTTGTACGAAACTGGAAAAGTATCACCTCAATGACGTGATTATGCAACGACGTGGACTCCCTTCGAACATTTCCGAAAGGACACCATCAATTACGAGCATTCCTTTTACCAAGAAGACAAAATGGGCTAAATCAGATATCACGTAGCCGGTTTATTGCGAGTTCGTCTCCCTCCGTGACCCGGTCTTCCAATATACGTGTTCGATTGACCGTGTAACTGTTGTACCCGACAGACTTTCATATCAAAGGGCCTTGTTAAATGTTGTAATTTTCGTAATACGGGTCTACATTCTGGCGTTATTAATAATATTTTATGTTAAGCAAAAATTTAAAGTTATTTTAATAATTTGTGACTTCGAACAGCCTATTGCTGAATCTTTTTCTTCATCGGGCTGTGTTTTTGTTGATTGATTATACGAATACAAATAGTTCGAACAAATAAGAAGACATAACATTTTTATGAAGTCTTTTTGGACGTGTATCCAATTAGACACTAGTTTATGTTCAATAATTTATTTAACTTTATCCAGCAAAACGCACGCTATGGAAGCTCTCAGGTCTTCTCCGACTGAATCGACAATTATCATCACTACATTAGCTAGTTTTATATTTAAGCCTTGCTCTCTAAACTGTTTACCTATCTATATTAATTAAAAAAATAACAAAAGACTCCAATCAGTGGAGATCGGTGACTTCAATTTATATCACGTTTAAATATTCTGGCTAAGTGAATGGCAAAACACAAAAAAACAATTTGATGTCAATATTCACGAACAGAAATAGATATTCTATTAGAGCAAAGCTTCTAAGAAATACAGATTAATAATGTTTCATATATTTTGTATCCAAATAATATTAGAAAGACTTTAATTGGGTAAATACTTCTTACATATTCACGTAATTAATATTCCTATCAAGGTTTTAAGGTACATTTTATATATGTGCGTATTTTTTATAAATATATTGTTGAACGCAGACTGAGTGACGTGGCTTGGGAAGTGACGTCACCGGACAGACGACGTGGCATAAGAAAATATATGACACACGCGGCGAGGCAGCCATATTTAGTTGACATAAGAGATAGAATTGAATAGTCCTTAATGTTTTTGTCATTTTCTAGAATATAATTATAACTTTGTTAACTAATGAGTACTTGTGTATATTTTTCAATATTTGATGAATGATAGATTATATCAGAAGTGGGATTGGGTTTATGCCCTTTCCGACTCGCCTTCTGACATTTTCTTATATTTCTCACGCATGGACGCTCATAGCCTTCATATATTTTTTTGAATTTAACGTTTTTAAATTTTTTCTCTTTAAACGTGTGATGATTACTTTGATTTTTGATTTCAGATTTTATGCTATATGGTTATACTAACGTTGTTAGTATTTTGTTAATAATGTCTGACCAAAAGCGTGAAAGACGTAGCCGAGAAAAAGGACGAAGTCGACATGGCCGGCATCGTGACAAGTCCTCTAGTAATGTTAGACGTCAGATGGATTTGATTCTTGAACGTCTAAATAAATTAGAAGGTAATAATGTGCAACAATCGCCAACGTCGGAAGCCGCGACTACACGGGTACCTTCGGACCTTGGCACACGGACGCCGCAGGTGACAAAGAATGTAGAAGGGGCAGGCGCAGGGTCTTCCTCGAGGACTTAATCTGTGAGTGGTATCACTGATGCAGAAATGACCACCACTGAGCGAATTGTAGATGCATTTCGTTCTATAAATACTTTGGTAAATCATTCATTTTATATTTCTAACTTTGATCCCAGTGTTCATGACATTGATGTTTGGTGCGGTGAGGTAGATCGCGCGATAGCTATTAACAAATGGAGTGATAATGAATGCCTCCCTCGTATAGGGAATTGTCTTAAAGGTGACGCTAGATTATGGCTTAATGAGTGGGTTACAACAGATCGTAGTTGGAGTAATTTTAAGAGAGAATTTAAGCCACTATGTCCAAAAAACCCGATGCTGCAAATATTTTATTTGATGTCATGAATACGGATTCAAATAATTATCCCACCTATGCAGATTATGCACGTCGTTCGTTACTTCGTCTCCGAATCGTTCGGGGATTAAGTGATGAATTAATGTCTGCAATAATTATTCGTGGTGTCACAGATCCACAGATACGCGCTGCAGCGACTAACGCGAAATTGATGCCTAATGATTTGGTAGAATTCTTTTCTATATATGTGAAACCTGATTTCTCTAAACGCGATGTGGTAGCTTCCGTGTCGCATAATAGAAATGATTTTGTTAAAATTAATAGTGGTAACACTAATAATAGAAAACGTCAATTTGTTGATGGTAGATGTTTTTCTTGTGGCCATGCAGGACATAGGCAGGCTTTTTGTAAAAAGAAAGTCAAAGTGGGTCGGTCAGGTCAACTAGGTTCTTCGTTTAATGGGATTAGTTCTAATTCAAAATCTGTTACGATAACCGAGCCCTGTTATTTTTGCAAAAAGTCTGGTCATCGCGTTGATACTTGTTTTGCTAAATTGAAGTCAGAAACACGAAATAGGGACAATGTTAACTTCTGTAAGAAAAAAAAAAGATACACGCGATAATGATGTGGTAGTAGCAGTTATATGTGGTGTACCAGTAGACATTTTAATTGACAGCGGTTCAACTATTTCTTTAATTTCCTTGTCTTTACTGAAACATTTTGATTGTGTTCGGAAACCATGTTTTCGTGTTTTAAGAGGTATAGGAGGACAAGAAATAGAAACCACTCAATATGTCACTTTACCGATTGAATTTGATGAAATTACATTAGAGGTAGAATTATTCGTAGTTTCATCAGAACTTATAAACAGTTCTGTAATTATAGGCACTGATGTACTTAGCCGTGAAGAAGCTACATACGTTCGTACGTGTAATCGTCAATATTTAAAACATGTTTCCAATGAGGTGACTGATGTGTTTATGATTGAGTCTCATAGAAATATACCCTTAAAAACCAAAGTTATTGATGATAATTTACAACATTTACACAAAGTTATTCGTAAGTTTTCAGGATATTTTATAACGGGAACTTCAACAGAAAAAAGGTATTATGTCAATCAGTAAATATTCGAACGTATCGCCTTTCTTAGGTAGAGGTAAGTGTCAGCGACTTCCTCAACATAAAGATTGTAAGAGAATCCATTTAGCCACGAAAAAAGACGGCACGCATTGTATGTGCATTGATTTTCGCGAGCAACTTTTACCTCCTCTGATTGTTAAACAGTGGATACTTTTTAACAAACTCCGTCACCCCGTCGAATCTGGTAAAGTCCTTTTCTATGATATTTTGAGTAACATGATTAAAGACAGGTTTACTACTAAATGTAAGTGTTGAAAAATTTAACTGATGTCCGATTTTCCATAACTTTATGAAAGCGTTCTTTCAATCAACAAGAAGTGTGTACAATAAGTTATGTCAGGAACAGCCGAGCATACAGAGGGATCTGTGGATCCATGGTACCTTGACGAGGCGAGTCAACTGCTGAAGCCTATGCTGCATAATGTGAGAGTAAGTAAAAGACATGCTTCACGTCGTGCCTCTGTCTTATGTACCTGAGATATGCTTCACGTCGTGCCTCTATCTCGTACATTTGGGATAGCCTCACGTCGTGCTTCCTCCCTTATGTTTGGTTTTTGAGATATGCTTCACGTCGTGCCTCTATCTCGTACATTTGGGATAGCCTCACGTCGTGCTTCCTCCCTTATGTTTGGTTTGTGAGATATGCTTCACGTCGTGCCTCTATCTCGTACATTTGGGATAGCCTCACGTCGTGCTTCCTCCCTTATGTTTGGTTTTTGAGATATGCTTCACGTCGTGCCTCTATCTCGTACATTTGGGATAGCCTCACGTCGTGCTTCCTCCCTTATGTTTGGTTTTTGAGATATGCTTCACGTCGTGCCTCTATCTCGTACATTTGGGATAGCCTCACGTCGTGCTTCCTCCCTTATGTTTAGTTTGTGAGATATGCTTCACGTCGTGCCTCTATCTCGTACATTTGGGATAGCCTCACGTCGTGCTTCCTCCCTTATGTCACAAACTATGAGATATGCTTCACGTTGTGCCTCTATCTCACTTGTTAATAGCTTCATAGCGTAATTTATCTTCTAAGATGTTTTATGTTTTTTTTGGTAGGTGCAGACTCATCAAATGATGAGGCCATTCGAGACCAAGTTGCTGGAACTGAAGATGTTCAACCTAATACCTCGTCAGAAGCGGGGCCTAGCAGAGAAGTACAGACACATTCAACAAAAGAGAACGAGGACGTTCTCATGTCAGGAGAGGCCGTGTTGAACGCAGACTGAGTGACGTGGCTTGGGAAGTGACGTCACCGGACAGACGACGTGGCATAAGAAAATATATGACACACGCGGCGAGGCAGCCATATTTAGTTGACATAAGAGATAGAATTGAATAGTCCTTAATGTTTTTGTCATTTTCTAGAATATAATTATAACTTTGTTAACTAATGAGTACTTGTGTATATTTTTCAATATTTGATGAATGATAGATTATAATATATTAATTCCATTCCTATCTTTACTAGATGTAATACTTTTTATTTATTATTTTTGTAACTTTTTTTTTTCATTGCTAGATGCATAGATTTGTGTAACGAATCCTTGCATTAGTGATGTTCAATTAATTATATTCAGAAGAAATAAACTATTCATAAAAAAAAGTAAAAACTTTTTAACGCTTACCTATTTATTACTTTGCAAAAAATATACATTATTTTGAAATTATTAAATACAAAGTAAATAAAGTAAATTTTCTCAGTTCGTTAAAGACAAAGGTTTTGAATATTTCGTCCCATCTTATCCCACTGAATATTTCTTACCCACATATACTTAAAGTATGAAGATTATCTTAGTTGATATATGTAATTTAACGAGATTGTACATAAGCTAAGTCGTATGTTTTATGTACGAATAAACTTTATTCAAATATATTAAATACTATGCGAAATTGAATTAATTTTAAAATTCGAATCAATTAATACATACGTAAATTTTATTTAAAATCTTAGATAGGTACATAAGTGTTGTTCAAATAAGCTATGTTTGTAAATGCTTTTGGATGCCATATGCTTCGTGTCGACGAATACTATTAGTATTATCAAAGGATGAATATTATGTTTCGATGAAAATTTAAAAAATACGGTGGCGCAATCGGAAATTGCAGAACGGGGCGTTAGAAACGAACGAAGAATTTCACCTTCCTTGTAGCATTTTATTACATATATTATACTCGAGAGCTGAGATGAATCAGTGGTAAGAACACATTAATCTTATCCCAATATTGATTGTTCAAACCCGGGAACGCACCTCGGAAGTTTCATGTGCTTGATTCGTGTTTATAATTCATCTCGAGCTCGCCGTAAAGGAAAATATCTTGAGAAAACTGGTGTCTGTCAGATGTAATATTATCAGTGTTGAATATATTTCAAGAAGGCAGGACGCCTTAGCTTTGCAATGGAATCTTTAAAGCCAGATAATTTGCTTGAGAATCAATGATTACATTTTTAAATTACTTTCGAATAACACAGAACACATTAGGTGTCCATTCATCACGCCATAGTATTTGAAGTCATTTTCTGTTTTACCGTAGTAAGCTTCAACTTAACGTCCTATTCTCTCGTGATCCTGGAAAAAATGACCCTATACCCTTGAAACAATCGATAAGACATTTATAAGCGTTCCCATAACTTATTCGTGGGTACTTATCGTCATAAATGTGACAACTTATTGGGCCCATAATATATAATAAGTTGTAATCTAATAAAATAATTTAATATTACGAATTTAAATGTTTCAGATTTTCGTACAAAATTATACAAAAAGTTATCGTAAATATAAAAGCCAATTTCGTTATATTTTCTTTGTCATTTTTTTTTAACTATACGAAATCTTTCACTTCTTATGCTACATGACGCTCTTATTTTTTATATTCGTTCCAATTTCAAACCTTTCCTTATAATTTAAATTTATTAATATCCTTTATCTTATTTTATCCGTAATGGAAAACCCTGTTCGAAATCTTCCTCTCAAAAAGGAGCGGATACCCAACAGTGGGACATACAAGCTGCTACTTTACTATTGATCAACAAAATTGTTTGTGTGTACCTAATTTCAACAATTATTGTTAGTTAGTTAAGGAGAAAACTGATCGTGACTGATGGTGCATAGACATACGAGATTGATTTTTTAAGATTTATTAATTGAATACATGAATGATTAATTATAATCTTAACTTTTTATTTGACACTCTAAAATTACAATATCTTAAAGTTTGACTCTTATTGTACCCGTGCGGGGTCGGAGTAATTATTAGTATGTAGTGAAATAAATAAACCGCTAAAAACAGTTAGTCTAAGAATTTGTTTGGCTTTTGAAATATTTTATTGAAACAAACATAAAGGCCGACACGATGCCTAGAAGCGCGTGTTCGTTCACCCAAAAATAAATTAATTGCCATTGGTTACGTCCAAGTGTCGTAATTGCTTTGTTTTCACGAGGGACGACTGATCAAGTAAGAAAAAATAATTGATTTGTAAATGCTTTCTCGATATTAATCACTTCATTTTCACACTTTTAACTAAAAGTTACGTATCTTTTCTCCATTAAATTCACAAAAATGTTCTTGTGTTATTTGTGTTTATTTTATTACGTAATTGTTTTTTTTTGTCGATACCAACGTTTATTTTCTTTTAATATTATTGTCGTGGTTTTGTTCACATATTGTCGATACTACGAAATATATTCACCGCCTGGCCACCTGTTTCAATACATCCCCGATGCGCCACCAACTATGGGAACTAAGATGTCATGTCCCTTGTGCCTGTAATTACACTGGCTCACTTAATCTTCAAACTGGAACACAATAGTACTGAGTACTGTTGTTGGGCGGTGGAATTTCTGATGAATGGGGCCCACCTTGCCTAAAGCCCTACCACTAAGTGCAACTATTTTTAGTGATAGCTAGAGTTTACGAATATGGATTCAGATCAGTCACATTGAAATAAAACTAGTTTTTAACGGATTTAATCGCGTATATTAATTATTACGGTTAGTCTGCCCGTGACCACGAACACTGCAAAGTGCTCGAAACGTCGGGATGTTAAAATAATTAATATACGCGATTAAATCCGTTAAAAACTAGTTTTATTTCAATGTGTAATAATCGCGAAAATCTAAGACAACAGATCAGTCACCTTCTAATAAACGAGTCTGTCAAACTAATGCATGCCCTTGATGCATATAGGCACATTAGGGGATGTAAGTCAGGCGCGTTCTTTTAAACAGCAAAGAGGATGTCTGAATGTATTTACCAACGAACTATTAAACCAAACCTTGATTCTTTTCCAAGGCGCCGGGTACTTTTCAAATGTTTCAGCAGCCTAATAAAAAAAGGCGCTGTAAATGTTACGGGAGAGTGTAAAAATCTCCATTTTTAATTTATGAGTATTAGTTGATTTAATGTTAACTAGTTACGAGTCTCGTGAACAAGACATTCGTAGATAATGTCGAAATATCGAGCTCCACCGAATAATAATAAAAAACATGGTAAGTATCCCGTTTTAAATACTGTTAGTTACGCATATTCATTCAATAATAAAAAGCCTTTGACATTTATTAATTTATAATAAACATTAGTTATGTAAGTAAGATTTCGTTAGAGTTAAGTTTAAAATTAGTTAATGCTTTAATATGAACTGTAAAGATTATCTCTCAAAAGTTTTTCTCTCTATTTAATTAATGAATAATTTCTTAATTAATATATTAAAATAAATCTTAGTTCTGTCAGTATATATGTTTTAATTCAACTAACTTACAAAATTTAAATTATAATTATTATTATTAATTACTCATTTTAGATTTTAAGTTTAATATATAACTTAAATACATTTTCAAGTATTTCTTTGTACCAAAAACAAGTAACAAAGCAAATTGTATTAAAAAGAAAACATTAAAACCTTTTTGGTAATTCCGGCTACAAAGACCTGAATCCGGATATACGTACTGGGCATAGTGTATTGTTACTTTTGCATAGACCGAGTATAACAGCATACTGGAATAATAAGAAAGAATAACTTTAAACTTTTTTACCGAATATTGCATGTAAGAAATTTCTTGAATTATATTATGTGTTGAGAAAACTCCATATTTATATATTTTTTGTAACGTAACAAAGTATGAAGGAAGTTATGTTGAATATTTTGTTATTGAATATAATACAGGAACGGCGGACTAATATCAACAATGTTTGGATGTGATTTTAGGGTAAGATAAATATATTTTTGGAAACATCTGTTTTTGTACATAAGTTCCTTTAAGTTTATTATATTTATAATGTATAACAAGAAATGAGAAAATCAAGGATATGTATAAAAACCAATGCAATTAACATTGGTCCACCATACTTTACTGAACCAATCTCAAGAATCATTAAAATTAAACATAACATTTAATAAAAAAAGAAACGCCGCCAACGATATTCCTTGTTTCTGCCCACACACACAACACTAGAATACACAGCTAAAACCCTTCTGATGCGTTACTGTTGAATAACTGGTGGTACCTAACAAGCTGTACCCAGTAGTTTCATCGGTATAAAACATTATGCATCCTTACTTTATACAGATTTTAAGAATTATAGCATAAAATCATAGCCCATATAAAGGGACTGTTATATTAAGTAATGTTTTTTTTTTAAATTATTAGTTTCTGTGTTTACCGTTCAAACCTACAAACTTTTCTTTATAATATGCTATTTAGATTTGCTTTTGTTTTCATCTTTCATATATATTAAGTTTTCTAATTACCTTGAAGTTTGTCTAAACTTTAATACATAAATTTCCTTAAAATAATAAGTAAGATACGCAGTCTAATTGAACATACATAGATTCCATTATGTATATTAGCGATTGCTTACCTACGCAAATCACCCGTTGAATATGCAACATCTAGTTTAGGAGCTCAAGCATGTGCTTAGACTATTAATTTTCTACGTCACGACTTAAACAAATCCGTTTCATCCTTCCCGATCACAAGCTTAATAATCTCTTGTGATCCTTGACGCTTACGCTGTGTGTGTGCATAGTAATATGCTTTTATTTACTTATGTCGTATGTTTATGTTACGTCACCTGCATTAATAAGTGTAATATTATTTTTATTTTACATCAAGTAAACCTGCATTGGTGAAATAAGTTTTGCAATTTCTGCTCAAAAAAAGAGTGTAAGCCTCAGTCCGGGGGGATATGAACAGGCTGACTGACACTTAAACTTTATTTAAAATAATTCTGTCTGGTACGTTATCCCCGCCAAGCCACTGAATCGAATGATGAAATTTTGTATTAAGCAAGCTCGAGCGCCTAGGAATGACATAGGCTATTGAAATAAAACTAGTTTTTTAACGGATTTAATCGCGTATATTAATTATTTTATTTTAACATCCCGACGTTTCGAGCACTTTGCAGTGTTCGTGGTCACGGGCAGACTAAGGTGACATTTGTCTGTTCGAATTAAAAAGAAATATTATTTACAACTACCGCCAACGATTTCTTAATTGGTATCTTGAGTAGCGTTCCGGTTGCACGCAGAAGGCACTAACTGTATCTTTAGGTCTTGCAGTCTGTTGGATTTGGGATTTTAAATTTTTAATAAGTGGATCCCAAGTGTTAGAAAGTCTCCAACCATCTTCTCTATTGAAGTTCGGATGTTTTTGAATTTCAATAGCCTCACGTATCATTCTAGGAATGAATCTGTGTTCTCTAGCGAGGATCTGTGGTTTATCAAATCGAATAAAATGGTTGGGTTTATCCAGAGCATGTTCACAGACTGCAGACTTTGAAGAACGCCTATTTTTGACATCTCCTATATGTTCCTTGACCCTAGTATCGATGCTTCTCTTTGTTTGACCTATGTAAGATAAACCACACTCACATTCGAGTTTATATACTCCCGCAGTTTGTAAAGGGATATTACTCTTGATAGGTCTCAAGAACTGGCTCACTTTCTTATGAGGCTTGTAAATGGTTTTAATCGAAGCTCGCTTCAAGATATTGCCAATCCTGTCTGTAACTCCCTTCACATATGGTAGAAATGCAGGTTGTCGCTCAACTGTGGGTGGCTTGATACGGCTTCTGCGATGCTGGCGAGGCACGGGCAGCTTGTTCTGGTGGAGTGCAAGCTTGACCTGAAGTAGCTCGTCCTCTAGGTGTTCAGCATCGCAGAGATGGTGGGCTCTCTGAAACAAAGATTTGCCAACGGTAGCTAACTGACTAGGGTGGTGGTGCGAGTCACCATTGAGGTATTTATTGGTGTGTGTGGGTTTCCTATAAACTGTGTGACTTAATGTATTGTCAGGATTCCTGATAATAAGGATGTCAAGAAAAGCTAAAGAATTATTTGCCTCTAATTCCATAGTAAATTGAATGTTTTTATTTATAGAATTGAGATGTACTAAAAATGCAGATGTCAGATCACTAGGTAGTATTGTGAAAGTGTCATCTACGTACCGTTTATAAAACCTAGGTGTTATTGGTCCGGAGCGAAGAGCCCTCTCCTCTAGGTCTTCCATGAATAAATCTAATAAAAAGTAACTAATAAAAAGTAACTAAAGACCCTACTAATAATATTCTTAAAAAGACATCCGCGTTAATATCTAAACATCAAGAAAAATTAAATCTGGACAAAAAATCACTCGTGCCTACATGTGCAAAGCCACCAAAACTGTATGGGTTACCTAAGATCCATAAAACTGGTGCTCCGCTGCGTCCTATTGTAAGCCAAATCGATACACCAACATATAGATTGGCTCAACACATAGCAAGGATATTATCACCCCTCCGAGGACACACTGCGGCGTATGTCAAGGATTCTTACCAGTTTGTTGGTGAAATCAAAGACCTTAAATTAACCAACAATGAGACAATGGTTAGTTTTGATGTCCAGTCATTGTATACCTCCTTACCCATACAAGACTGCATCGAAATTGTCAAGAGGAAGCTACAGACACACAACATGCCTATTGAATATGCAGAGCTGTTACGTCACTGCCTCACATCTGGTTATTTATTGTGGAATGATGAATTCTATGTACAAGTTGACGGAGTAGCCATGGGTTCCCCAGTATCCCCCGTGGTCGCTGATTTATTCATGGAAGACCTAGAGGAGAGGGCTCTTCGCTCCGGACCAATAACACCTAGGTTTTATAAACGGTACGTAGATGACACTTTCACAATACTACCTAGTGATCTGACATCTGCATTTTTAGTACATCTCAATTCTATAAATAAAAACATTCAATTTACTATGGAATTAGAGGCAAATAATTCTTTAGCTTTTCTTGACATCCTTATTATCAGGAATCCTGACAATACATTAAGTCACACAGTTTATAGGAAACCCACACACACCAATAAATACCTCAATGGTGACTCGCACCACCACCCTAGTCAGTTAGCTACCGTTGGCAAATCTTTGTTTCAGAGAGCCCACCATCTCTGCGATGCTGAACACCTAGAGGACGAGCTACTTCAGGTCAAGCTTGCACTCCACCAGAACAAGCTGCCCGTGCCTCGCCAGCATCGCAGAAGCCGTATCAAGCCACCCACAGTTGAGCGACAACCTGCATTTCTACCATATGTGAAGGGAGTTACAGACAGGATTGGCAATATCTTGAAGCGAGCTTCGATTAAAACCATTTACAAGCCTCATAAGAAAGTGAGCCAGTTCTTGAGACCTTTTTTTTTTTTTTTTTTTTTTTGTCATAAGGTGGCAAACGAGCAGGAGGCTCACCTGATGGAAAGTGACTACCACCGCCCATGGACATCTGCAACACCGGGGGGCTTGCAGGTGCGTTGCCGGCCTTTCAGGAAAGAGTACGCTCTTTTCTTGAAGGTTCCCAAGTCGTATCGGTTCGGAAAAACCGCCGGCGAAAGCTGGTTCCACAGAGTGGTTGTGCGAGGCAGAAAATGTCTTAAAAATCGCGCTGTTGTGGATTTACGGACATCTAGGTGGTGCGGGTGATATTTGGAATTTTGACGAGATGTCCGAAGGTGAAATTCAGCAGCCGGGATTAATTCGAACAATTCCTCGGAACATTCCCCGTGATAAATTCTGTAGAAGATGCAGAGCGATCCAACATCTCTACGCAAAGCCAAAGGATCAAGCAGATCGGAAAGGGCTTGATCGTCGATAATTCGAGCCGCTCTACGTTGGATACGGTCAAATGGAAGGAGCTGGTACTGGGGAGCACCCGCCCAGAGGTGAGAGCAGTATTCCATGTGAGGCCGAATTTGCGCCTTGTATAGTCTTAGACGATGGGCCGACGTGAAATACTGTCTTGCCTTGCTGAGCACACCAAGCTTTTTTGATGCCAATTTGGCTTTGCCTTCCAATTGACCGCGGAACTGAACGAGACTCGAAACATCAACGCCAAGTATTCCGATACTAGCTGTAGCGGCTAACGGAATGTTCTCGAATCGTGGAGATACGACAAATGGTGTTTTTTTAGCAGTTAACGCGCAAACTTGCGTCTTTTTGGGGTTGAAGTGAACTAGGTTTAGCCGACCCCAGTTCGAGACTTTGTTTAACGAAGACTCGATTTCAGATACAAGTTTGTTCCGGTTTTCTTCGACGTTTTCCCGAGAAATATTAGCACGGCCGGTGTATGAGGTGTCTACGGTGCTGTCGTCTGCATAGCAATGAATGTTACTGATTTGCAACAAGTCATTGATATGCAGAAGAAACAGAGTGGGTGATAGAACGCAGCCTTGTGGAACACCAGCATTGACGAATTTTAAGTCAGAGCATGCACCGTCGACAACGACCTTGATGCTCCGATCTGCCAAAAAACTGGTAATCCAATTGCATAATTTCCCGGGAAGCCCATAGGAAGGAAGCTTCGAAAGAAGCGCTTTGTGCCACACGCGATCGAAGGCCTTCGCTATGTCCAGACTGGCTGCTAATGCCTCCCCTTTGCTCTCAACTGCTTCCGCCCATCCTACTACCTATCAAGAGTAATATCCCTTTACAAACTGCGGGAGTATATAAACTCGAATGTGAGTGTGGTTTATCTTACATAGGTCAAACAAAGAGAAGCATCGGTACTAGGGTCAAGGAACATATAGGAGATGTCAAAAATAGGCGTTCTTCAAAGTCTGCAGTCTGTGAACATGCTCTGGATAAACCCAACCATTTTATTCGATTTGATAAACCACAGATCCTCGCTAGAGAACACAGATTCATTCCTAGAATGATACGTGAGGCTATTGAAATTCAAAAACATCCGAACTTCAATAGAGAAGATGGTTGGAGACTTTCTAACACTTGGGATCCACTTATTAAAAATTTAAAATCCCAAATCCAACAGACTGCAAGACCTAAAGATACAGTTAGTGCCTTCTGCGTGCAACCGGAACGCTACTCAAGATACCAATTAAGAAATCGTTGGCGGTAGTTGTAAATAATATTTCTTTTTAATTCGAACAGACAAATGTCACCTTAGTCTGCCCGTGACCACGAACACTGCAAAGTGCTCGAAACGTCGGGATGTTAAAATAAAATAATTAATATACGCGATTAAATCCGTTAAAAAACTAGTTTTATTTCAATGTGTAATAATCGCGAAAATCTAAGACAACATTATGACATAGGCTACTTTTTTATACTTAACATCTGATGACCAACCCCTAAAGCGCGACAAATATTTTTAAATAAATCATTTTACAACAAGTTGTAAATGATCTAGGAATTCTTGGATAATATACAAGTTACTGTTCATCATTTAGCGGCTGGATATCCTAGCTAGGCTGTTTAAGTTAAAGGAGTGTCTCTTTAAGTATAAATATGCTATACATATAATGACTCTTCTTTGGCACTTTCTCTCAGTTCAGTTACAACGGAGGCTATGCGAATACACATTTTTTTTTAATTTTATTTTGTTAAAACTTTGTCGAGTCGAGATGGCCCAGTAGTTAGAACGCGTGCATCTTAACCGATGATTTCTCATCACTGAATTTTCATATGAAATTCAACGAAATTCTGCTACATGTGTATTCCAACCCGCATTGGAGCAGCGTGGTGGAAAATGCTCCAAACTTTCTCCTCAATGGGAGAGGAGGCCTTTAGCCCAGCAGTGGTAATTTTACAGGCTGCTTATGTAAAAAAAAAACTTTGTTAACAGGATACGTTCGTTCTTTGTGAAACGTAACTATGTTACACAAAGTATTAAAAAAAAGTAAACAAAATTATTAATTAATTAAATTTTTGTTCCGAATTTAAAATCTAACTAAAACATAGGAAGGAAGGTTACAAAGACAACACTATTAAAATATAATGTTATATTTTGCTACTGAAATTATTTACAATTTTAATGTACCGATCATTTTAACTAAAAATTTCTGCAGCCAAATATTTAATACGGTCACTTAACAAGGTCATTTAAAGTGAATAATCATAACATCATAAGCACTGATACTATAAATATATTCTAAGCTGGATTTTCAATCAATTGCAATTAAACAAAACTTCACCGTATTAAATATTATGCTTTATTGTGCCATGATATATGTACATACATAATGTGCCGTTTCACAGTAACACATGTTCATTCGCGCTAACATTATATCCTTTCCAAGAAGAATTTATACGTTTGTCATTAGTTTATAAATATTTAGTTCAGTTCGTTTTTACTGAGAATGATTTAAAGATTATTTCACGTTACAGCGTTAAGGGTATATAGATTCGGTCTTAGGCTCTAGTAACTCTTTCAATATTTGCAAGTTACGTCATTTTATTATCTTTTGGACGCAATCAAGCGTCGAAGTAAATCATTGCATTGATTTTTTCGACTATTATTTTGCTTCGATTTAAGATTATTTTAGGTTTTTCGTTTATGTAGTTTAAATCAATTCTATTAATATCTAAATTTTTCTGGCAGGCTCCATTGATGCATATTAAGCTCTAAATAAATATCTTTATTAACTCTCAACCCAACCTTTGACCAATTACAGATCGTCACTAATTTAAGCTTAGTTTATACCTACTTAAGCTGAATCTATCAATATAATTAGCCATATTAATCGCTGTTTAAATGATTTAAGATGGCGATCCCCAAATGATCTAATTATCCGCTGCATTTACTCAAAATACACAATAACTAATGACTGGACTGTATCGATCAATGGTCCGTGCACCATAATTAATTATATTGTCTGGTTACAGATTATAACGGGCGGTGAATTTGGTACAAGTTAAGACGTTATACTCACAGATATAAATAAAAAACGTTCGATAAATCATTTAATATTAATTTTCTTCATAAAATGTTATAACATGTTTTTTGCCAATTTTCGCCATTTGTAAAACTCTAATTGGATTTAAATATAAAATAATATCAGGCATATTGGCAATTAAAAGACAATTATAAAAGAAAAAATATTTTAATTGCGATAAAATTGGCAAACGTATATAGAGTGACAAAATATTATTTATTTTTGTATGTTAACACAATCGCTCATCGTTTGTTTGTTTAACATCTGTCGTCCGTTCGTTCGTCGTTCTTATTAATTTTAAATTTTGTGAGTACTAGTGAAGATTAGTACTAGTTGTGGTCCAGCAGTCGTTAGTTATAAATAAATTTTATGTAAAATTGCAGAAAAAAAATCTATCTACATATCTTAGACAATCTATCTACATAAATAATAAAAGATCAGGAGCATTATTAATTAAATAGTATCCACAGAATATAAGCCAAAGAATTTCTTAACTCATGCTCTCACAAATACACACTCATATATACACGTACACACCGTTATACATACTCTTAGTTTTGGTCTAATTTATTTGTACTGTTTGAAAAACTCATGAATAAACATGTTTATTTAAAGTGATCTTATATCGTTTCTTTATCGAAATAGTTATAGTAATATTTAGTGAATTGCAACATTTTATTCTATCTCTCGCGTACTCATCTCACATATACATTTGTTTGAATAAGCCAGAGCTGTTTATAAGTATTTTCTGTGTAGAAACAAAATTAATATCCTGGCAACTACAAGTCGAAGTAACTTCATCCGGCTCTACAACCGTGTTCAAGTACAACATGCACTTTAAGTGTAGTTTCAGATGAGGCTTGTTTCGGTTTCGGGAGGATGCTGGTAAATGTATCCAATTAGCCAGATTATCGTTGTATTAAACAAGTCACTCTGTAACCTCTGTTCGTTAATTAAAGAATTAACCGATAAACTCCTGCCTCTGTTAATTGTCCTCGGAAATTGATTGCAATTGCGCTCCAGCTTTGAGAATTTAAAGCGCTTAATCCAATTGTTTCTGAAATATTTTATAGTGAAATATCATTTACGATTTTCGTTGTTCCGATATTAATACGTTTGTTATGAAAAAATACTGTGACTTTGGAATATCTGTAAGACTATCTGTTAATAAGTATTTTAAAATGATTTCAAGTAAATAATATTTTTCCGTTATCATGTTTCTAGATCTATTTAGATGTTATAAGTAAAAATTCGAATTTACCAATGAATCTAAATTAGGAAATCTCGCGGATTTCGTTTGCGTTACTCTTATTCTCAAGCCCGCATAGATGTAAGACCCTCGTCAGACGTAGCGAGTAATTCAATCTAGGCCGACCCATCAATCTGTAAGTTCTCACGCATATATTCCGTTGATTTGACAAATGAGTAGGGTATCTTGGATGCACCATCAGGTGTCAATCGCTTAATAGTTGGATAAATATTTTTAAAAGAGTTGGTGGTAGGGTCTTTTTATTTAAGCCTTAGTAGGTTTTATTGTTAGCTCGTTTAAGGCATGCTAGTCATAAATCAGCTATCACAAATTACCTACTTAACAGGTATTCTACTGCCAAGCTAGTGTTCCAGTACAAGTAAAAGTGTAGTGGACGTAATATCTCACATCTCGTGATTGGTAACCTTGAAACTATTTTATGGTTTGAGATTATATTTCTCATAGCGTCAATGAATATTGGCGATGATTACTGATTACTCAAATGATCGATCTGATCGCTAACCTAATTTAAAAAAAATATTTTGATTTATAAAATATGTGTCCATCGCCCGTAGACACGGGCACCGTAAAATAACGTTAATAATAAATTCTTACAACACCAATACGCCACCAAAATTGGGAAGAATTTTTTTATGTCCCGGCTGCTTGTAATAGCTTCGTCACTTTTGCAACCAGTAGACCACCATATTCCTGTTTCGCGGTAGAATATGTTGTTAGTGGGTGGTACGTACCCAAGGCTTGCAGAAAGCCTGATTGCCAAGGAAAAATTCAACCAAAATAAGATCTTTCTAAAGTAAGTTTCAATGTAAATACATAGAGGAATAATTCGTGAATACTTATACTAAAACGAATAAATAAATAATTTGTATAGCAAGAACTTCTTGAAGATTATACGTTTAAAAATACAATGCCTGAAAGAGGACAACTATCTGATGAGAAGCACAACTAAATCACGACGTGAGATTCTTTAATAGTAACACGTATACAAGTCTTCTAAGTTCTAGTATACATTAAACTTGGTGGTAGGGCTTTGTGCAAACCCGTGTGGGAAGGTAGTTATTCTGCCACCAAGCAGCAATACTTGGTATTGTTGTGATCCGGTTTGAAGGGTGAGTGAGCTACTGTTACTACTGGCACAAGGGACATAACGTCTTAGTTCCCAAAGTTGGTGATGCATTGGCGGAGTAATTGATGGTTAATATTTCTAACAGCGCCAATGTCTATGGGTGGTGGTGACCACTATCAGATGACCTATTTTCCGGTCCGTCAATCTATTAGATAAAAAAAATTAAACTATAAAAGAAAAATATAATATATATATATATATTTATCCTTTGATGTTCTTTATTATTGGAATATTTATTTGTTTTTGATTTGTTGTATTCATTTGATTTGGTTTATTGTACTGTTTGCTTTCTAAATTAAAAAAAAAATCGTTTTACTTTTAATGTATTAAATAACAGTATTTGTTTTGACGAAAATCTTCATAGAATTATGAGTATGTTTGAATCGCTAATCTCTTTGTGTTTTCATAGAAGCGAATAATTTTTTGGTCAAAGGAAATTTCTCATTCGTATTTATACAATTGTGGCTGCGCTTCACGAACAGCTTATAACTGTATTCATTATTTATGTCATTTTTATACACGGAAAAAAGATTTATACAAAGTTATTTTTCTATTTAATATATATTAATATTTTTATATTCATTCATTTCTTTTATCTTTTTTTTTATTTATTTGTGTTTTTGAGCATATTGTGTGATGTTCAAAAATTCATTTTGCAATTTTACTCAAACACATTTTCCTGAAAGCACCTGCGTTGGATAAACTAAGTACTTATTGGTTATCAACTGCCAGGAGTAATTTGTACGATAAGGTTGTAATAAAAAAAAAGTTAAAGAAAAAATCGAAGGTAACAACTAGGTTTTTTTTTTTCGTTAAATATTTGAGACAGGCCTAAGTGATATTCCAACGTTTTAAACACGTATAAGACCAATAGGATTTACATAAATTTTCTTACTAGGTAATTAAATAGTTATTTGGTAACAACAGGATTTATAGAGAAAAAACAAAGGAAGTTTATAAAAACAATAGTAGTGTCTGGAGAGACACAAATATAAAATAACCTGTTTCACATCAACATGACGTTAAGTAGCAGAAACAACTGGTTTATTTCACATTTCTGAAGCTGTTCGATTCAATTAGTTTTCTTTAAAAAAATTCAAGAAAACGCATATAAATAGTACTACTGTTAATTCAGTGCTTCGATTAAAAACTCGACCGATTGCCATGACGAGTGGTACATGTTATAATTGGGGCCCAAAGGATTTTTTTTTATGAAAGTCATTTAGCGTGTTTGCGAATTTTATTAAATCGAGGACACAGCAGTTTTTAGTTCCTTTATTAACATCTACCTATGTGTGGGAATAGTTAGCGTAGGAAATGATATGCTAACGTTCGGTGTGCCTTATAACTCACGGAGATACGATCTTGCCGCAGGTGTCGGCTTGTGGTTCGGAATTATTAAATCTTTGTAAAATTCGCATATATGTTAATGACTTCGTTTTTGAGTATACGGTAAGAGCGATGATTACTAGTGCATTGTATAAGATCAGTTCAAAGAAAACTCGATGCATGTAAAACTAACAGCTCTTTGTTGGACGTGCGTATGGGTTGGGTATTTAGAAGCGTCTGTAAAATGACATGGCGAATACGAGTGACCTTTTAGTAACAATTGGATATAAATAGCTTGATTATTGTGTGCGTACCGTCTAGAACGGTAACATGTGGTCGCATGCGTTTAAAATCAGTGGTAGGTGAGTTGGTTGCTATGCCTTTTATGACAGGCGCTAACATTAGTGAAAAAAGTAAGTAGCTATAGAACTAAAAGTAAAAGTAACTAGCTAGCAACTCAGTTCGAATTGCTTTGATAGAGTTCTCTTAAAATGATGATACAAACTTTTTATTGGGATAAAAATCAAATATACTGATTTTCTATTATTAAATAAACTAATGTTTGAAATTCGATCTTTTTTTAAAGAGTCTACCACTGCCCATGGACATCTGCAACACCGGCTTCCCGAACATAAATATTTTTAAAAATTTGAAGAAAACAAAATGAATTTGTTTGTTTTCAACCCTTATTCCAAATCTTATATAGGTACATATTTTTTAACTGATAAATGATAACACTGAAGCTCGTCAATGGCTATCTCACAAAATAAAAAAGAATCTGTTGACAGATTGATTTCCTATGACAGAAACAGAGTTGAAAAAAGTAGTTTTATTTTTGTCTATTCATAGATACCCGATCTGGGATTATTAAAAGGAAAAACGTAGGATTTATAAAATACTCGTTAGAATATTTTCAGGAAAGATCAGATAGTTTGTTTGTCCTCATATGTCTGTTCATATTTAAAAAAGATAAACTTTCCTCTGTCGATTTTAAAATATAATTAAAATATTTTAATGGTGTTCCACGAGATATAAATGTATATGTTACTGCTAAAACTTTTATCTGCTAATAATATTTTTTTTTATTAAACTATTTTTTATTTTTTAATGTTGTCCGTGACTTAAGTGTATTTAATCTTTGATTTGTATTTATGTTATTTTAGTGTGCCTGCATATTACCACGCAGAATTGAAGTTTGAGGTTTTTTTATTCATATGCAATATAAATGTCGTCAAAAGCGTAGTATCAATCAGCATAAAAATATAGTGCTATAATAAGCTTAAGCTTAAGATCGGTTAGAAGCATAACGAACACATAACATCAGTTTTAATATGACAATGTAATATTTTACAAGTTATACAATGGCGTTGTTTAATGCAGATCACTTGGATGTCCTTTATGCCAACTGTAAACATACTGTAATATATTGAAGATAGCATAAGAATACTTATACTACTTATATTTTTTAGTTTAACCATAGGCAACACAACTAATATTTGCAGACAAAATTAGTTTTAACTGATTCATAATATTCACTGTAACATATAATGTAATAAAATAATTGGTTTTTAACTTTTCAGTGAGCAAGCTGAGCTGGATATAAATATTAAATTTTTTTGTTGAAAATATGTGAATATATCAGATATATCTTGCCACAAATATGAACAAATATTTTTTTTATCACTTTTTATCATATATTTTTTTTTTATAATATACAACAACAGTTCAGATATTTTTTAATAGTAGATAAAATATCTAGTAATTATGGATTCCTAGTAGAGTTATAAACGTTGCCATTGTTGTTTTACTTATTATTAATTGTGAAGCGTTATCTTTAACATGAAAAGAGTTTTATATATATGATTGAATCACAATATTTAATATGAGAACAATTTTCAAATATATACTTCAGATCCAGTTTTCCCATACGACACACGCATCCCCAACGAGTGCATGCGTATTAAGGTGTACGTAGGCAAGGTAAACACGCGTAAAAAGTTCAAACACTTGCATCCTAGGGCATGGGTTCATAACCTTCCACTGCGTAATTTACGCAACTCGCCCTCATTACCGCGGCCGCCCAGCCGTGGATGATACAAGGGTCCCTGCCCGTAGACCTTCCTACCTACATTGAGTGCTCAATATCTGAGCACTGTCGGCAGTCCCCCTTCACATGCAATCGTTCTATTATTGGACGGTTTAGCCTGTAACACTGGTTTTATTGCGGACAGTATTAGTGCTCCATTATTTCGCTATTACGATATTATTCCACTACATTGTATCGTAGTGTAGTTCTTTAATGATGTTTAATAACGTATTAATGACGTAGATTATAAAATATATTCCGTAATAAAATGTTCTCCGTATAATGCAAAATAAAAAGGTATTTTATATAAATAAGCTCTTAGAAGTAGTTTATTTTAAATTAAATGATATTTAAACGTCTATAAAGAAGAATTGTTAAGAAATTCAATAGTTACTCTTTTTCATTAATAATATTACATCGAAGGAAAATATAAAGATAATTAGTATGATTTGCTACTTCAGACGGTTCTTACTATATATTTAAAAAATATTTATCATATAATTTCTATAGGTCCAGAATATTTTTTATTATGGCTTACTTTTATTTATATTATTTTCTTATCCAGGTTCCAGCCTTTCTTTATATTTGAGATTGATAATACGATTTTAAGCATGACTTGGTTTATTATCCATCATTAGATATATTATATATAAACTATATATAATATATATAGTTTAAAAAGAATGTCAAGAATTAATTCTTGACATTCTTTTTAAACAAAAAATTCGATCGTTTCGGAGTAGCAATCAGATATATTTTTGCAAATATAATATTAATAAAGATAAAGATAAAGATAATATTATGACGTATCTCACCTACGCAATATCTGTGTGTTGTTTATAAAACAATTACTGATGTTTATTTTTGTTGAATTTCCTACCCGACATGCAAATCGCGTTGTTTCAGATGTTTGCGGTATTAATGTTAACTTTTCGTATAAATAACATTGAAGCGGGCTCATCTCTGAAACTCTTGTTAACATGTTTGTTTGTTCACGAAAAAAGGAAACCAAGCGAAACATTCGAATTGTAAGCGTAGTCGTTACTGGTAAAAGTTTGCTACGTAAATCAATATTGACTCTTGTAATGAGTGATGTAAATTATAGAGGTATTCCATAGAAGAAACTCGATGCTCACCCCAGAATACGAGCGTGATATGTCAGGATGTGATATGCGACGGTGACTATAATAACTATAAAATTTATAACACACGTATTGAAATAGCTTATCATATCGTATCGTAAGTCGGTTGTCAAGATTTCACGAGATATGGAGTGAAAGGATACAGAATCGCACTTCAATATGTTCAACATGTACAGCGTGTAACATTCCTAATGTTAAGCCAAGGCCTCTCCATTTTGAGGAGGGGGTAAGGAGCATATTCCACCACGCTGCTTCAGTGCGGGTTAGTGGATTCACATGTGGCAGAATTTCGTTTGGTCTTTTTTTTTAAACGAAAAGCAAAATTCTACTTCAATTTTCAACAATAACTGTGTAAAATTCAACGTAAATTTGACGTGTAACTTAGCTAGCAGCTAGTGTTGCATATTATTTGGTATTAAATCAGCAAATTAAATCAAGAATAATATTTTTTTAAGGCCAATGGCCGAGCCGAGATGGCCCAGTGGCTAAAACGCGTGCATCTTAACCGATGATTTCGGGTTCAAACCCAGGCAGGCACCACTGAAATTTCATGTGCTTAATTTGTGTTTATAATTCATCTCGTGCTCAGCGGTGAAGGAGAACATCGTGAGGAAACCTGCATGTGTCTAATTTCAACGAAATTCTGCCACATGCGTATTCCGCCCACCCGCATTGGAGAAGCGTGGTGGAATATGCTCCAAACCTTCTCCTCAAAGGGAGAGGAGGCCTTTATCCCAGCAGTGGGACACTTACGGGCTGCTAATGTAATTTGAAATATTCGTAAAAAAGTTTTGCATATTCAACTATTTAAGCATATATATAATCTAAATTCTGATATGTATTTAGATATTTAGTAAAAGAATTGTAATTTAACTGCCAGTATACAAGTGTGTATCACAAAGGAGTATATATGCGGCTTAATTAGTAAAAAAAACGATTTATTAACAAACCCTTTCAGTGAGTTAAATTCGGTTGAGATATTTTGCATGCAATTTCGAACTCACTCATCATATTGTCTCCGTTGCTTTTTCTGTTGTTTCGTGTTTCCTTTGTTTAAAGTTCGTAATAATATTTACTTGCGTAAAAGTTAGGCGTTCGAAAGATATCATCAATCTATACATCGTTTATAATTCGTTTTGTATTTTATACGACTTCATATGTACTTATATTGATATTAATTTTAAATGCAAATTGTTTTACGTGAATTGCCATCCACTCGTCATATATTCAAACGCCAAATAGTAATACTTATTGTTGTTGTGTTCCAGCATGAAGGGTGAGTGAACCATTGTAATTACAGATAAAAGGGAAAATCTTAGTTCACGAAGTTGGTGACGCATTGGCGATGTAATAATTTACAGTTTTCGCAAATGTCTTAGGTTCAATGTCAATATCTGCTTTGCTGTCAGAAAACGATTATTTTGAGGCATTTAAGTAACGAGAAACAATTATAATTAAATATTAAGCAATAATAATTAAATGAGCTATAATGCTCGTTCATGTCGCGTTAAAGTTTTATTTACTTTCAACGAAAATACGCGACGCTCGACCGCGTGCCTCTGGCCCTTCGTAATATGTTATTATGTGAAATAAAACGGCAAACTCCAGCCTAACCAGCCCCTTTAATACACTTATCGCTCGAATTACCTTATCAATATTAGCGTGGGTCGCAAGCCTAATTAAAATATACGATTGCTATTTAAATTTACTTTATAGACTTCTTTCAACTCGTATAAACATTGCATAATTTATTGTAACAACCACTAGTTCCGGTTTTATTAGACACTAAATATGGCTATAAGAAAAGTCGCGGAGACTTTGCTTCGTTAAAGTGGAATCCGAAACGCATAAAACGCTAGAAAAAACCCGTTGAAGAGTCTTAAACGTGGGTTTTTGTGATAGTCGGTTAAGTTTAAAGGATAGTTTTACGAAGATGATGACATAATGCTTGAAAATTTTATAAGAGAACACTGAAAATAGATTCAAAATATTAGTTACCGATGCTGAGGGAAGTCCATTTTTCTAGCATCTATAAGTTTCTTCTTGATGCAAAATGATTGTTAGTAAGGATGTAGTAGAAAATAATTTAAATGTTTTCAATCGAGGTTGTTTTATTCATGTTAATCAATAAAAATAAAATCTTCATACCTAGTATATGTTCAATAATATAGGTTTTATTTTAATATAAAAATTCAGGACAGCATGTAAATGTTCTATTATCGGTCTAAGGCCTCCACTCCTAAGGAAAGGGTATAGAGCATATTCTATTAAGTTGAACACATGTAATCATCTAACACACGCAGGGTTCGTCACGACTGACGACATCGCTGAGCCCAAGATGAATTATAAATACATTGGGCTTATTAAAACTCATTAATAGTTATCTGGGTTTGGAACTTTGGACCCGTGAATAGAATATCTGAATCTTCATATCAAATTTCAAGTTTTCAAATTAAAGATTATTTTTCTATTAAATTGTATTAATTTGGCTATCTCTAAGTCTAGAGTCATCACTAGTCAGTGATATATAAAATTAAATTGATGAAGTCTTCCTAAACGATATTGACCACGGCGGCCTTCTGCACGGAACATATTTTAGTACCCAGGTGAATTCACAAACACAAGTGTAAACTCTCTTTCGTCACAGATTTAACCGGAAAGAATTCATGACCAGAACCCTGCTACCCGAATTAGTAATGCCAATTTCTGGACTCCGGGCATGACGTCAGCATCTATGAGCCTGTAACTACAGACTAGACCAACGAGGCAGTCATGTATAAATACTAAATACTCACAACGTGTGATAACTTTTTCACCTGAATTTTATTTAAAAAATTTACACCGCACTCGCATTCATAAAAAATACTCGGCGAGTTTTTTTGTAGTCGTGCGGTTTAGTTTCGTATGTGTATTTGTGACTAATTAAAATATACGTATGTATAAAAATCCCTCTTACAATAAGTACGTTTTTATATATGAAATAAGCTTTTAAAATAATAAAATATTTCATTAATTTATATTAATTGTTTGTACAAATAATCTTTGCTCTATACAGCCTTGGTTGGACTGGGATCGAAACTCCGTACAATATCGGTACTAACATCTAAAACTAAGCTTCATTAAAATTATAACACCTCGTCCAATTGTCTCCACTGGTGGCAGGAGGGCTACCAGCCCAACGTACCAACGTTTTTTGCCCAGAGGTTCGGAATGGCGATTCAACATTTATACAGATTAAACAAAATTTATATAGTAACTATTTTTAAATTAGTAACTAATGTTAATAATTCTTATGTATTATAATAAACTATATGAATGTAATATTAATAATAATTATTATTATCAATAATCAATAAAATAATAAGATTATTTTTAATTTTGACACGCAATACCGAACGATACAATAGTAAGTGATCCTTTTACATATAAATTGGTACTTAGTGTAAATAAATAATCAAAAATATTCTGGTATACCGTAAGTGCTTTATATATATAAACTGTAGTATTATCGAAATATAAATATAAGTGACTTATAACGAAAGCGATCCGATAGTTAATCTTAATCATCATATAACGTGAAAAGTTTCTTTGTTCGTTTATAGACGTGACGTGTTCGATAGGTCATAAACTACATAACATCATTCTAAGAACCACGTGGGCGGAGCAGATACATCTAACGTGAGTGATATCACGCAGAGTATTAGGTAATAATATTAATATATAGAAAAAAATATTTATGAACGGCAACAACAGAAAATAGAATTGTATGAGTTACGGGTCCGAATCAAAACTGTTTCGAATATTGAAATGCCAATAATGCCGCGGGCGTCAAATTTTTTGTCTACTAAAATATATTCTAAATTAGTTGCATATGCGTATGTCGTTTTACAAGCTTTTGTTTAATTTACAATTTTTTTTTAATTAGTTTAGTTAGATCAATAAGCGTTAGAACCATATGCCGAGATGGGCCAGTGGTTAGAACCCGTGCATCTTGCGGTTTCAATTCCAGGCAAGCACCACTGAATTGGCATGTACTTAATTTTTGTTTATAATTCAGTGAGGACAGGTTTTATGTGTCTAATTTCAACGAAATTCTGCCACATGTGTATCCACCAATCCACATTGGAGCAGAGTGGTGGAATATGCACCGAAACCTTTTCTTTAAAGGGAGAGGAGGTCTGAGCTCAGCAGTGGGAAATTTACAGGCTGTTGATGAAGTGTTAGAACCAACCTCTTATTCTATGCTATTTTAGAAGTTGCTTTAATTCCGATAACGATGCAATATTATGGAATCTGATTCTGCACCGAGGATTGGCTCCAGATGTTGGTATTTAAAGATCAAAAGCATGTAAAGGCCTCCTTTCCTTTCCCTCTCTTTCTCTTTCAATTATTATTTTTTGTTTTTATTTTAATTCACTTCATTCATTCATATGACTGTTATTGAATTTGGCGGCGTATAGTGCGCCATCTTGTCTATTTATACTGGTTGGAAAAGAGTGTCAATGGTAGTTGAAAGGCGCTCTAGTGAAGCGTCGCGTCGATGGAAGCGGGCCCGCGCACCACGTATGCGACGAATCGCTTATTTCCGACATTATTTTAATTCTTTTGCAATAGATTCAGTGATTAATGTGTATTTTTTGATTTATTATCGAATCGATATTGATGACTATTGTGAATTTATCTGTGTAATTGATTTGTTTAATTAAAAACTTACTGAATTTGTGGATCGTTTGAATATACGCCCACTTATCATGAATAATCCTGATACTGCCAATAAAATGTCTATAAATACATAATATCTAACCAAAGCAACTTCGTTCCAAGCAGGCGTCCCAAGACACCTCTCTTTTTGCTCTTAATATATCGCATTTAAAAAATGGAACACAATTAAGTAAATTACTATGATATTGAGAAGTATTTTGGTATATAAGGTTTCCTCAATGTTAATATATATCTTCGATATAGGTATGAAATATTTAGGATCGTTCAACGGTTTATGGCATCGAGTGCAAACTTTGGAATACCTCTATTACGTTGGAGTATATTCTAACTTACTGCTTTATTGCTTTCGGTGGTATTATTTCAGTGGATTTGGAATTTATTTCTCGCATTCGCGGGAAAAGTAATCCCTGAGGTTCTTATTTGCTACTTAGTTCAAACATCCTCTGCCGGAAGGTTAGTAAATATCTTTTGAACATATTTGTACGGACTAATAGGATATTTCAGTGATAGTCCGAAAAATTTAAACTGTATATTTTTAAATATTTAACAGATTGTGCTATTATTTTTCTAAAGTATAAAGTCTTTAAACTCTTTTGAAATAATAATAATAAATAAATATTGGACAACATCACATACATTACTCTGTAATGTAATGATACTCTCCCAATGTAAGTAGCTAAAGCACTTGTGTTATGGAAAATCAGAACGTAATCAGAATCTGAAGTAACGACGGTACCACAAATACCCAGACCCAAGACAACATAGAAAACTAATGAAGTTTTTTTACATTGACCTCGGAGTGGCGTACCCATGAAAACCGGTGTACACACTACTAGACCACGGAGGTCGTCAAATATGAGCTATAAATCCATAGGGTACTTTAAACACGTATAAAAAGTTTTAATATACCATAATAAGAATAATGCTTTCAGGGATTAATTACAATGATTAGTTTAGTAGATATTTTTACGCTCGTTTGTGCAATCACGATAAATACAGAATGATCTAGAAAGTAATTTTATAACTTTATACTTTACCAGATTTGAAATACTACGCTATAAAAATATAATTTAATTACACGTTAGTATTTAAATTAAATTATACGAATTTAACAAAAGGTCATCTTTGTTTGTTTATAAAGTATAAAACTTAAAATTATGAAAATGCTTTTTTTTTTTTCAATCTGTATACAGAGAACAATATCAATGTCCATGTCTTGAAATATTAGCAGCTCGTCCAGACTTCGCTCGGCAGATTCATTACAGATTCTGCAGTACATGATTTTTGCGAAACTTTAACCGTTTAGGAAGCTCTCAATAGGAATATTTTTTAAATCGAATACTATTCTAGTACTAGAGTACTAGTCTCTTCTCTTCAGCTTTGCAATATATATATATATATATAGACTAGTATAGATTAATGCGGGTTTATCCCACGGCTGGACTAAGGCCTCCTCTCCCTTTGAGGAGAAGGTTTAGAGCATATTCCACCACACTGCTCCAATGCAGGTTGGTCGAATACAAATGTGGCAGAATGTCGTTAAATTTAGACATAATATGCAGGTTTGACAGTGGTGCTTGCCTGGGTTTGAACCCGAAATCATCGGATAAGATGCACGCGTTCTAACTACTGGGCCATCTCGGCTTGGTATACGTTAGCGTAAAATTGTAAGAACCGCTAGTTTATAATAAATCTAGATATGATTGTAAAGCATGGAATATTTGTAAAAATACCTTTAAATTTAAAATAATGTTTATAAAATGTATTAGGTTAGGTTAGTATTTTTTATAATTTAACTTATCTGGTAGCATGCACAGGGAGTCAAAATGTTAAAAGTTGTACTTCCTTATATCTATATTTTTAGAATAATTCAAGAGATGTATATGTTTCAATTTAAAAATGAATATTTAAAAACCTCATTAAACCTAGGCTTAAATATTATATTTAATAGGCCGTGTATTTTTTAATTTTATGATATAATATTTAGTAGTCCGCGTATTTTTTATTGTATTTTATGATATAGGTAGGCTGACGAGCAAATGGATTACCTGATGGTAAGTGGTCACCACCGTCCATGAACATTGGCGCTGTAAGAAATATTAACCATTCCTTACATCGCTTATGCGCCACCAAACTTGGGAACTAAGATGTTATATCCATTGTGCTTGGATTTAGTTACAGTGGCTCAATCACCTTTTAAGCCGGAACAAACAATGCTGAGTACTACTGGGCAGTAGAATATTTTGTGAGTGGGTGGTATCTGCACAAAGCCTTACCATAAAGTACAAAAGTATTGATTTATTTATAATGTTTAATTTGGAAAGTTAGTTTCAATTTCGTATATTCATACTTATTTTAATTAACGGAATAAATAAATAAATAGGAAATTTATAATTAATAAGTACCTTAAACACCGGCTTTGAAACAACTATAAACTATTTACACCATTAACCATAGAACCTAAGATGTTATATCCTATTTACCTGTAATTACACTGGCTCACTCATCCTTCAAATTGGACATAGCAATATGGAGTATTGATGTTTGACGATAGGATAACGGATGAGTGGATGGTAATGTAAAATTTTCGGTTACGGTCTATATAGAGAAATATTCTGGTTATATATATATAAGAATATCAACAAATTCAAAACTTATTTTAATAATAATATTATTTTAAAAATGTTATTTTAAATTGTATCCTTTGTCCATTTAGTGTTGTAATTTAAAAAAAGAATATTAGTGAGTTTTTTTTTATGTTATAGGGGGCAAACGAGCAGGAGGCTCACCTGATGGAAAGTGATTACCAGCGCCCATGGACATCTGCAACACCAGGGGGGTTACAGGTGCGTTGCCGGCCTTTAAGAAATAAGTACGCTCTTTTCTTGAAGGTTCCCAAGTCGTATCGGTTCGGAAAAACCGTCGGCGAAATCTGGTTCCACAGAGTGGTTGTGCGAGGCAGAAAATGCCTTAAAAATCGCGCTGTTGTGGATTTACGGACATCTAAGTGGTGCGGGTGAAATTTAGAATTTTGTCGACATGACCGAAGGTGAAATTCAGCTGCCGGGATTAATCCAAACAATTCCTCGGAACACTCCCCGTGAAAAATTGGGTAGAAGATGCAGAGTGATCCAACATCTCTACGCAAAGCCAAAGGATCGAGCAGATCAGAAAGGGCTTGATCGTCGATAATTCGAGCTGCTCTACGTTGGATACGGTCAAATGGAAGGAGCTGGTACTGGGGAGCACCCGCCCAGAGGTGAGAGCAGTACTCCATGTGAGGCCGAATTTGCGCCTTGTATAATCTTAGGTGATGGGCCGACGTGAAATACTGTCTTGCCTTGCTGAGCACACCAAGCTTTTTTGATACCAATTTGGCTTTGCCTTCCAGTTGACCGCGGAACTGAACGAGGCTCGAAACATCAACGCCAAGTATTCCGATACTAGCAGTGGCGGCTAACGGAATGTTCTCGAATCGTGGAGATACGACGAATGGTGTTTTTTTTGTAATTTAACTTATCCGGTAGTATGCACAGGGAGTCAAAATGTTAAAAATTAATCTTTCTTATATCTATATTTTTAGAATAATTCAAGAGATGTATATCTTTCAATTTAAAAATGAGTGATTGAAAAATAGCGGGAAAATAGTGAGATGGCGGCCGGTACGAAAGTTGACCCTTACATTGCTACAATTGATTTAAATAATACAAAATATGATGCGTATAAAACTGGTTATTTAAAACTATTCTATTATATTTGCTCCTCTTTTTAAATTTAAAATTAAAGTGAACACATATTGGTGGTAAAAATCAACGTTGGCAGGAGTTTGATACTAAGTCAACCTACACTACGGTATCAATCCAATGGATCAAGTTTTACTACATGGAGAAAAATTCACGTATTGAAATCACCGAAGTTGGATTCCGTGATTCTTATTTTCCGTAATGCTTGTGCACATGTTGATATGCTTTTACGTATATTTGTCAAATTTTGATTTCATATTTTAGAACAAATTATTAAATCGACTTCGAACTATTTTCAAAGAATGATGAAGATGTATTTATACATTAGGTATATGTAGTCAATAAATAAAGTCATATTTACTTATAATGGCAACATTTACATAAATAAAAATTTAAATGTAAGATTGGTAGTATTGTACACAGACCGATTAATGAATAGATTAAAAAAAAGTAATACATACATATGTCAAAATTCGTAAAAATAGGATCGGTATTTACGGCACGGTCTCGGAATTGGCATAAAGACCTCCAGCGGTATTAGATGAAGGTATTATTAAATTATGTAATGTTATTCAGTCACGCACGTGTTGTTATGGGTGATATTTGTCACAGTTCACTTTTGAACGGTGGAAATAAAAAGTTACAAACATTGTTTATGATTATTACCAAAGGTCAATGATATAACTAACGAAATGGCCTAGTGGGTATGAGGTACACGTTTTAATTATAGATTATTGGATTGATTTGGACTTGCGAACGTTCTTTATATTTACTATAATAATTCGTGCATGACAGTGCGATATTTATAATTAAATTAAAAAATGTGTTTGCGTCTCATGTATCATCAGTCAGTAGGAGCCTGCCTACCGCTGCCGTGTGTGTAAGGGATAGAACAGACTGGCGACGTAACGCGTTACGTAACGAAATAAGAAGTTATCACTTCAAAAAACATGAAATTCACGCTTGTTACGTTAATACAAAGGTATATAATAATTTTATACTAATATTAAAAATGCGAAAGTAACTCTGTATGTCTCTTAACGCTTAAGCCGCTCAAACGTTGTAGATGAATTTGGTATAGACATAGCTTGAGTACCGAGGAAGGACATAAGCTACTATTTTTAATTCAACCTTTGAGGGAGCAAAATGGTGGTGATGGTTTGTGTACTATAGGTAAAGTCTTATAAATTTCGTACGTGGAAAGCCGCTGGCTAATTTAGTAAATTTATATATTAACCCTACTATTTGCTACATTGTCTAGTATACGTATCATGTATATTGGTTCAGGAGTTTTTACTGTTAAGCATTACATAAAAAGGTCTTCCGATTTATAAGTATTGATACGTAGAAAAAACTTAATTTCAATATTAAAAATATTTCAAGTTGGTTACTTTAATCAAATATAAGAGTAAGTTTTAGGACATGTGTACGGTGCTACTTTACTATAGTAAATATAAAATCAAAGCTTTGTTACTACGTGTTTGCCTCTACACATAAAAGGGCACATTTTACTCTCAAATAATTGAAATAACGAAGCAACAGCGATGCTTACAGTCTGCATTATTTCGTATCCTAATGATTTTATAGTATATTTTTAATACTGAATCGTATATTGTTGTATACCTACTTTGAATATCTTATTTGATCGTCGGGCTTCGTGCAAGCCCTTTTGGGTAGGTACCATCCACTCATCAGATATTCTACCTCCTAATAGTAGTACTTAGTATTATTGTGTTGCGGTTTCAAGGATGGGTTAGCCAGTATAACTAAAGGCACAAGGTGCATATTATTTCAGTTATCAAACGCATTATTTATTTATGTAAGAAGTGGTTATTTCTCATCTTGCTATGGGCAGTGGTGACCACTTGCCACCAGGTGGCTCATTAGTAAGACCGCCAAACGATGCCATAAAAAAGATTTATCAGTATTCTTCTTTTTGTTTATTCTATAAGTTGAGTTTTTTTATCTACGTTATTTTCAAATAACTAAATGTTACGGTATAAGTAAGATTATTAATTTGCATTGAGTCGATAACTTGGGGTAAATAATTATTATGGAATCGAAATAAATAAATAAAATTTTGATATACGTAAGTAAAAAATGCCTTTTTTCAACTTTATCAGAGAGACGTAAACAGATGCAATGTATATTACAATACAAAAAACACAGAGGAGCGTGCATAACGAACGCACTTGTGTTGTGTTCAAAGCAGCGTATTGTGTAGAAAAATACTGCGGATAGAGCCGTGCAGTGTACAATACTCGCGATAATACAACAGACAAAGTTAGCTCTTATACATTAATTACCTTCAAACCTACATTACAATTTCACAGTATATTTTCTATAATAATAATTAATAATATAAAAATGAAAAGTTTCTACATTTGATTGCTTGTCGCGTCACTTCATGGAGTCACTTCGTGAATAACTCGTGATGCAATATTCGGAGCGTGTATTTGCTTTAAATGTTGTTGTTATTATTTAATGTCGCATCTCACTTTCTGACAATTTGCAATCGCGTTCTGCGATGAATTTCCAGTATGTTCATACTACAACTCTATCAGAAATGTAACTAATAACGTCAAGCTATGTAGGTAGCCGTAATACTCATCACTTCTATTAAACATATATGTTTAATCTTAATTGAGCGTGGGAGTGACCTCTGGGCATCGCTTGTTATTTGTATATAAAAAATATGTTTAGTAAGACAAATTGTTGGCATATATATTATTGCTTAGTATCGTTTTTTTTTATTGTCCGGGTAGACATATGACCAATCCACCTGATGGTAAGCGGAACTGGAGTCCAAACAATGTTTAATGTCTTCTCAATATTTAATATAGCGTTAATATATAAATAACAATAAAATTATATCCACGTTGACAAATATCAGAGTCCAAGCGATATTTGAGTCTGCAACTCTGCAGCGAAGATTGGTGATAAGCGACCAATTTGAGGAGGCGCCACGCCGGGGTACGGAAGTCGTTATTACAGTAGGCGGTGCGACGAAGCAAATTGCGCCCGTGCACGCCACCTGAACGTGACAGCGCTGTCGAACATATTCCTTATTTGAAATGTCTCGGCCTGACATTCGAACTGTTTACGTATTATGAATATTGAGTTCCACAAACAGCTCAAATTATTTGAGTATATTTTAGATCTAGGAATGTGAAATTAGTACGTTTATTTGCTAAATATATATAAATTTATTACGTACTCATGTGATTCTAATTTGTAATATCCTTTGTGCATAACTTTCTTTATTTAACATATAATATATTAAAATCAATATTTTATAAACAACTTAATTTTTTTTTAAAACTAGCGACGAGTTCTCGTTGTAAAACCCGTCGGAAAAATTATTCAAAAACAGAGCGATTAATTTTAAGTCTTAAGCCGGCATACAGGATACCCTCAGTCTGCTACCTCAGTCGCGTTAGTTGATACTAATTTGATAATACAAAGTGTTTTTTTAACATTTAACGTTTTGTTAAATATATCAAAAGAAAAACAGATACAAATAAATCAAGGACGTGAGAATAAATAGCATGCTTATCTCGTATAGTAAATTCACACACATCATGAAAAAAAGCATATCAAATCTAATTCCACAATAAGAAAAGTAGATAATATGACCTCATTTATATACCTATATTGATATACAATACATTTACCAAAAGCAAGTCTCAATGACTTTATGGGTTAAATCATGTTAAGGTTTTGACAGAGGTCCTCTTTTTGCACAAATATTTATTCACTTATGAAAATTGTCAAGGACATAATCCTATTAATTAAGTTGAGGCTGTATTTTATTTATTTTTTGTTATTTTTATTTTTAAATAATACATTGTTACTTAGTATACATTTTGATTGATTTATGAATATTCTTTCAAAGAACAAGCAGAATCAAGGCATGACGCTATACATGTACATTAGACGGTGACTATACAAGTATACAGTTGTTTTCTTTCTGTGCGCGCCTGTATAAAAGGAACAGCTAAATCCGCTTCGTTCCTTTTACAAGCAGATTTAGAATAGTTGCAGAAATTAATTTTTATTAAATATAGATAGGTAGACTAGCAAATGGGCAATCTGATGGTAAGTGGTCACCCGAGCTGCAAACTCTGGGAACTAAGATGATACGTGATAAGTGGATGGTACCTAGTACCAACCAAGATGGGGATGTACCAAATGGAGCAACGTGTGACAGTGTAGGATTTCAAAATACCACAAGATTGTACTGTTTCAACTTGTAAATAAAATATAAATGTATTAAATGTAAATAAAAATATATAATGTTAGATGTCGCCCGCGACTTCGCTCGCGTGTTCGAGGTTGGTCGTCAGATGTTATTGGGGTATGTCCTTGGGGTTTAAGTTGGCTTTGTAACAAATTTCACCAAATCCGGTTCAGTGGTGGCCATGAAATAACAACAGACTGACAGATAGACAGTACTTTCGCATTTATAGTACCTATTAGTAGCGGTATTTTAATTGTAAATGTGATTAATAATATTGCAAGAAATATACCTATTAGAGATTTTTTTAAGTTGACACTGGCTTTTATGACCAAGTCAATTTATAAGAAACGGACTTTTCGATTTTTTCAATTATAAATAATCGCGTCTCCGATGATTAATCTTAACGATACAAAAATTATAAAATTTACTGCCGCGATAATATCCTAACGTCGCTATAAAAGTCAATCTTGTTAGTAGTTTCCTTTTTATATTCGATGCTTCGTATGGCGTGACGCTTGGCTACTGTTAACCTAGAATTATAGAATCATAACGAGCAAATCTTTGGGGGTTTATGCTGAAAATAATTAATCTAAAAACGGAATAACAGAATATTTTTAATCATAGAATGTTTTTAGAGCGTGTGGACGTTTCGTATAGTGTTCGTGTTAGCATTATATTTAGACATATCTCGCTTTGTTATTTTATGCTTTCGTTGTTTGAATAAAGGTTTATAAAAATTCTAGTTACTATTATAATTTCGAACAGCATATCTATATAATTTATAACAAAGAGAATCATGTCGTTACATATTTTTTACTCAAAATATGCACCAAATATTGTCCTACCTACATTTTTGAACGAAATATAAGTTAACATTTCACAAAGACTAGTATTGTTATCTAAATTTAGTTTTTTCATTAACGAAAGTAATACATGATTTTCTGTTTTATTAAAAAAAAAATTAACCTGTAAAATTTGCATAAATCAGCGAAAGAAGCATTTGGATCTGAAAAAAATTTAAAATTGGTATTACTAAAACCCAATAAGATAGTTTTATTTTATGATTGTTGATCCGAAGATTGATGTTAGTGCATTTGGTGTATTCTATACAATTTGGATTAACGTCATTTTAATATCCCTGCTCTTCTTCTTCTGCTTTATCTTGATGATAACTTCATCTCAGACGTTCCCAAAAACAACTCAGACATATTTCATTGACACATTATAAAAAAGCAATCACTGGAATACAAATAAACTTATTTATATGTTAATATAAATACGATGTGAAGTTTTTATAAGGTAATTAAAGAGTGCTACATTAAATAAAGATAACTTTTGCCATTTCGAATTCCCAGTGGTAATAATTAATTCTGCTAGTTAGATTATGTGTTATAGGTCAGCTTTCTCTTTTATGATAAATAATATACGATAGATATTAATTATCATTTACGAAATTAATTCTAGCTAAAAATCACATATACTCCACTAATTTAAGTTCGATAACGAGTTTCTGTAAATGTATTTTAAAAACGAACTATTTTATTTTTATCATATCACGTTATATTTTTATCCATTGAGACATGTAACTAAAAGGAAAAGTTACTCTTAAATACAAATTATACATATTTAAATGTATTGTTTATTTAATTTCAGATGGCAATTTTAGAATTTATGTCAGGGTACGAGACGGCCTAGGGTAGAATACGAACATTATAATCGATGATTGCGGGTTCAAACCCAGGCAAGCACCTTGGTGGTTGGGCTTTATGCTAGCCCGTCTAGGTAGGTACCACCCACTCATCGGATTTCTACCGCCAAACAGCAGTACCAAGTGTTGTTGTGTTCCGGCTTGAAGGGTGAGTGAGTCAGTGTAACTACAGGTATAACACAACATCAAAAAAATCTTTATTGTACATCAATAAACACATCCATTAGTCACGTTTAAGAAAGATGTGCAAGAGGCGTACTTTTCGCTAAAACAGCGATCTCCTCCTGGCAACCTTAAGGAAAGAAACAGTGATAAAAAGAGGTAGGGATGTACATAGCAAACATCTTACAATGCCATTGTCTATGGGCGGTGGTGACCACTTACCATTATTTGCTCATCTGCCAACGTACTGTCGTACGCTGGACTGACATTCCTGTTATCTTTGCAATTATGATTAAATTATATTAATACCAATTATTATATAAGTTATTAATTTTGATAGTTAGATAGTAGTTTCATTAATAATACGTTCTTGCAAGGAGAAACACAAAAATAAATTTACTATCGTTGCTACAAATAATAATTATAAATATAACGTAACAATATGGTTAAGGGTGATTATGAATTCGTTTACATTATTTAGTTTAATACTGTTGATGTTTATCATTAATTGTGATGCTCTCCTGATTAAATTTAGTAATTAAATAAAGACAAAATAAAGACCGAACTTCAGAAAAATTAGGGTAATGCTGGAGTTTTGGATGAATCTTCCTTTTGTGGTTCTAAACAAAATCCCCATTGATCCGTGTGCCACTAAGAAAGTTATCCACGGTCAAAGATCGCGACAAACAGTTTTTCGCGATTATATTGTGCGTGGTCATAGTTATAGAAAAAATGTTCGACGTACTCGAATGTTTCGAAATTTTTACTTTGCCACCTCATATCTTTGCCGCTCGCGCCGCAATATTGGAAGAACGGCGTTCAAAAACAGTTTTTTTGAGAATAAATCCGTTCTGACTCATATTACGATAAAAATAGTTATGTAGTAAATTGAACTAGAAAAAAAAATAATTTAAATCAAATCAAATAGTTTATTCAAGTTGTTTCTTACGAACACCTTCGAATCATAATTATGTAAGATTAAATAAAAGTTACCAGCCGTTCCGAGAAAAGAACTAGCAAGAAACTCAGTAGTTATTGAAATCAATATAGCTTATTACACTATAGCCTTATTGAGAATTGAAGTAATTTGCCGACGTATTTGTCATTAAAAATGTAATGCATGGTTCTTTTTTTAAACAGATTATGATTTGTAAAACATGTTATTCAAAGGAATTATTCTTGAAGACGGATTCTTGGCGAACTTTGGCTACAAAATAAAAGTAAAAGAATTTTGCATTGTTGAGCTAGGACTGTTCTCCTAATTAACGGTCGATGATTCAAATCCAAACAAACATCATTAAGTTAATACGTGATTAATACAAATAAGTATATCAGAGTATTTCGACGGAATAATTTTACAGGCTTTCATTTCACTAAATATTTGGTTTTGTGCTTATGGCAATATTAGTACAATTTGAATTAGTACCCACCACACAAGGTTCGACTATCGTTTCACTGTTAAGTACATCACCACATAGTATGAACAAAGTCGCTTCCCGCTGTATGTCTGTCCCTGTATGAAAATGCTTACTAATGAGTTTAGACCTATGAAACTGCTTAGATCTTTAAAACTGCGCAACGGATGCGGACGCAATTTGATGCGGTTTGTTCTTAATAGATAGAGCGGTTCAAGAGAAAGATTTATATGTATCTATTCTATTGATTGTTTCTAATGTGAGTAGTATATTTAGCATCAGCATTGCAACAGTGCGAAGCCGGTGCGGGTCGCTTATATTATATAATTAAATTCTATATGCAGACAAAAAACAGATTTCAGCTTTATATTTGATAAGTGTTATATATATATATATTTTAATTCAAAAGAGAAACTATATAATATAATCACTGAAAAATCTAATAGTTTTAAAATAAAATTAACTACCGTCTTTACGTAACAAAAATTCTGAATATAATGTAAGTTACTTATTATTTTTGTTGATAGAATTAATTGAACATTTGAAAAAGGAACACTTTGTGCAATGACAAATAATATCGAGAAGTTAATATCAGACATTGTGTCTGTGGCACTGATGAATATTACTTTAAGGAAACTCATGCGTCGGCGTTAATGTATTCAAATGCACTACAAACAAAACCAGGTGATTTGGGTAATTTAATAATAAATCAAACAAACAAATGACTAAAACAACTCTTAAGCTTTGTAATATTCTTATAGATAAGAAAATTAATATTCTATACAGCTTTAATATTTTAAAAATATATTTTGTTCGCCTTATTCAGCCTCAAGAAAGTATTATCCTATTTTGATCGTATAAATTATGGCAAGAGAAGAGCTAAAAGTACAGGAGCTGTTGCCGCTTTATATCCACTTAAAACTGTTCCTAGTCTTGCTCCGTGCTCTTAATTTATGCTTGAATGGAGCGTATCCAGTGAGGCACGAATAAAACTTTGGAAGTATTCTAATTATTGTTTTTCAGTTCCTAGCGATCCAAGCGACGGTGGTAAAGCGTCTGTCGAAATACAAATTTTATTTTTAATTTATTTTTTTCCAAGATTAACTAGAATAGTTCAAAAAAAATCTTTCAAAAGTACTATTTTAAGGTGGTGATAATGATTCGGTTTCGGAGTTCGTAAATTCATTTATTCATTGTTTTAATCATTTATTAAATATTAATAAGTTTTCATAAAATTAAACGTAATTTGCAATTAGCTAGAACTAAAGAAGATAGTTCAAATTCAATAGCTGCGTAACCTGTATTATAATTTTAAGCTTTATATATTATACCAATTACTAAACTTTATTGAACGCTTCATATTTAAATAAATGAATGATTACACAATTGAAATTCAATTCCCAAAAAAAGAACAACACAGAAATCATACCCTAACCGCTGGACCTCTACATGTAAGAGAAAGTGTTTCAAATTTTATTTTTTATACAGTTCAATTGTAACAACAAACTTTGTGTCCTGTGACTCTCGAATTACTCGGCTTTGATTAACAGACTTTGTGAAAGCTGATCTCGACAACCTTTACATGGTGGAAATGTATCCCAGTTTTTTCATAAATTGTGGTTCAGCTAGCGGTTCTATGGTATTGTAAGACCAACGGATTCCTCGCTGCATTCATCTAGGGACTGCTGTTATGAACTTAGGTGACAAATAAAATGAAATCTTAACCTTAATTAGAAGTGAATGCCATTATTAAACAAAAAAAATTCCTTAGATTATTTTTGTCTAGATAGACTGACTTACTACAATAGAACTAAAACGAACGTGCCAACTTAATTATCTAAGTGCGAAATTTCAATGTTCTTTACTAACGTACATGTAGGTACTTAGTGGCCAAGGGTTGGCCACTGTTTTTCGACACCTTCTCAGCTTTGATAGTCTAGACATACAAATAATCTAATATTTAGTCAATAAAATATAATCTCGAAATATAAACTTTTTCGATACTTATGTGTACATTTTTTGACTGATTAAAATGACTTACTACTGAGTTTCTTGTCGGTTCTTATCATTCCAACATTCCAAAACAGTGGTCGCTTTATATCGACGAAAAAATCCTGCTGGGTTTTTTTCGCCAATTCTTATCAGGTCAGAGGTGTTTACATCCGAAACAGTATATTTTGGACTATCATTAAGCAAGTTTATCGCTTCTTTAATGAATAAAGATTTTGGCTTTTATATACAGGTTTATTCACGAAGTTTTCTGCACTATCGAGCATGTGATAAAGCACAAACACAAAGATACAATTTTTGTCTAATAAAATCCCGTGAAATAATTTAGTTCAATGCTTTGATTCTAATTAGTATGGCCTCAGTGGTCCCTGTTTAGATTTGAACCATCGATCGTCGATTAAGATTCACGTGTTCTCTCCACTGGACCATCTCAGCTTATCAGTGAATTTACATACATGTGTCAAGTCAATGATAATCGATTTCGGTCAAGCCAACCAAGACGAATAAATACAAAACCGTTAATCCTTTTGGATACAATACAAATCTAGATTGTTTTTTTTTTTGTAATTTTAATGAGACAATCAATGAAAATATATTCTAAAGATAAAGTATTTAATACTACTTTATTTTTGAAATTTTAATAATTGTCAGCTTCTGTCTAATTTATTTTATACCTAACAATTAAATACTTTTTTTGCGATGAATACATAAAGTAAATCCAATAACATTAAGAATGAAAAAAATACTTGAATTTTAATGGATGATGTGTGTTTAAATCTATTGTATTTGTTTGTGCTTAATTCATCTCATGGTCCGCTTTGAAGGAAAACATAGTGAGGTAATCTTTAAATGTCGATAGAAAGTATTATTATATATATTTTTATAAGTTATACTTTGTGTATCCAACCGCATTGGAGTAACGTTCTTCTCCTCATAATGAGAGGAGGCCTTATTCCAAAAGTGTATTTACAGCTTGTTAATGTAAAAGTGAGCGAACGCGGAGTGTAATAGCATATGCCGCGGTATAGGCTAGTTAGCTAACTAGCTATGCGGCTATTTTCAAGGGAAATCTGTCCCTTGGGAACGGCAGCTGTAGTCGAAAGAGGACATTCTCTTTAACAAAAGTATAAAATAATTCATTTAAATAAGATGATTTATTTATTATTTCAATACAAAGGTTTGACATGATCTAACAAATAATCAGGAATAACACTCTTCATAAGCAAAAAGTCGGTAAATTGTTATAATTCGCAATAAGTTGATTTTATAATAAAGTAAATCGATTTATTTAACTACTGAGTTACTTGATGGTCCTTTTCGGTACAAACTAATTTCCAAACAGCTAGTAACATTTATTTAATCTTGTAAAATAATTATTCGAAAGTGCTGTAAGAAAGAGGCGACTTGAATTAAGTATTTGTTTTAAATATTTAGTTTATTTTTAATATTTTATTTATAGTAAGGATTAACATTATAAAGGTTTATATAGTTAGTATTATGAGCTCCATTACCGATGTTTGTTATTGAGTTTCGATGATGTCGTTGATGGAAGCGTTCTGCATGACTAAAGGTCTCGTGCTAGAATTACAAATGATATAAATAAAAAAAAGCATCAATTTTTTTTCAGTATGAAATAAAGAAATAATCATATTTCTTTACAACACCAATGCTCACCCAACCAAAACGAAGATGTTATGTCCCCTGTGCCTGTAGTTACACTGGCTCACCAGTGTAACTACAGGCACAGACACTTATCCTTAAAGCGGGAACACAACTATGCATTGCTGCTTGGCGGTAGAATATCTGATGTTTGGCCTGCTAGTTAGCCAAACGGGCGTAAACAATTCCTCAGATCATTTGATACTAATGCCATGCCAGTGTATTTTATACTGGTTTTGTATTGATCATATATTCATATTATACAGCAAAACAGCCGAGTAGACCAAGTGAATAAAACCTCTGAATTTACAGAAAATAGCGGGTTTAATTACCTCAGTATATATACTTAATTTGGTTTATAATTCATCTGGTACTCGATAGAAGGGAAACATCACAAGGAAGCCTGTACCTGCAAAATATGGCCCTTATTTTTTGCCGGAAAACTCATGAAATAATTTAATGTGAATACCTCTTGAAATATTTTACGTTAAAAATACATAATAAAGTATTTTAATAATGTTTCAAGATGGATTGATTAACGTTTTTCCTATTTGTATTCTTTGTTAATTATTTAAAAGTAGATTTTTCTTACCAAAACATTGGTAATCGATTCTCTGATTCTATGAATTATTTCTTTTATGCACCGTTTTGGTCGTGTTTCTGCCTGTAATAAATAAAAAAAGTCAAAAGATTCAGAAACTACCAAGGAAAGATTATAGCACATAAGAGTGAATAGGACATAACATTAGAGGTTTAATAAAACGATAAATATTAGAAAACAAAAGAAAAAGCCAACTTCAATTCGTTCGATGCGGATTCAAAGTCAAATCCCATCAATATTCGACATCAGAAATAAATGTTTAGGTATTGTACATTTATTAGTACTTAATTTAATTTCAGTTGCAGATAAATTATTGAAGCAAGTATTAATTATTTGTTATTAAAATTAAATTAATTTTATTATTAATATTATTAGAAAAAAAACACCACGCACCACATTAGGCTCGCAGCTTATACATGGAACCTCTTCATTACTGAAATTAAACGGGAAGTGGATTAGTTCAAAGTATATTAAATATAAGTTCATATATTGATAGAGCGACGCCGGGGAATTCTATAGTAAATATTCACATCTAATACCAAATTAAAGGAACATGAAATTAACAAACCCAAAGTGAAATAGTGAAGCATCGCTACTTAAAATATAAAATTATATGATAAAATTTTCTTCGAAACGCGCTCCATTCTTCTTCTGGTATAAGTTTTATGTACCTATATTAGTTTAGTTTTTTTTTTTTTTATTTAGAATTTATACATAAAACATCTCCTCATTTAATATAATATTACATAAATTTATTTATGTTGTTGTAAATATCTAGCAGATTATTATAAACACAAAGGATTTTATTAATAAATGAATTATATGATTATTGAATCATTTGTTTCTGCGATATCAAAGTATTAAAATATCTGACGTTATTCCTTTGTATGGTCGAGACGTTCGATTCTTAGGTCACTTGTTGACTCGACTAGCGCCTGGGGTTCGAGAGTGGAAACACTTCAAATAAGCTGGATTATTGTACTTATATATTAAGAGTAATATTATGTGTTCCCTTTATACGAGTGATAATTATAGGATATACTATATGTACAATATATATCTCGCTATACGGTAGGGATAAGAATATTTTACATTGTTATATTTATTCCGTGGTCAGAGGGGCATATCCTGATGGTGATTAGTCATCACTGTTCCTAGAGATTAGCGTCGTATAAATTTTTAACCATTTCATACATAACCCATGTGCCACCAATCTTGGGAACTAAGAGGTACGCCTTGTGCCTACATATCGTTACACTGGCTCACTCACTCTTCAAACCGGAACATAACAATACTAAGTAAAGCACCCACCTAGTTTCTACTCAGACGGGCTTGTACAAAGCATGTAATGTATTATTATTAATAAAGAATTTATTAAAAATTAATAAAATCAGAGTAAATTAAAAAAACTTACTTGGTTACTATATATAATACGCTGGAAAATTGAATGATTGAAATGTCGAACATATACGAACCTTGTAGGTTTTGATACAGCGACGTTAGCGAAAGCGATACAAGCGAATAGTACAACTATTTTCAGCCCCATATTATTTGAATTAAAACTAAAAAAAAAATGTTTTTTTTGAAAACACACTAAAAGGTAAAATTCACAAAATAGTAATATTTTTAGTATAAATATTAATTTTCGTGAAACTAATCAGATAAGTTAAAAAAATATTTATAATGTACCTAGTTATTTTTATATTTTAAAATTAGGTAAGAAAATTTTGATTATCAGACCAATTATAGACAGAGATAAATGACCAATTAATTAATTAATCAGTATCGTTTGTTTTTTTAACAAACTTGATAACAAGCACCAAGTGCTGTAGCGCTGTGGCGCTGTTAGATAGGCTTAGGACCACACATATAAAACAATCATATTTCGAATTTTTCCCCGGTAATATATAAATAAAGACAAATAAAATAACTCACGCTTTCAAACGTCACAAATACTTATTACAATATTTTATTGCATTTAACAATGACAATACTGTGTACGAATCAAAGAAGCACTGACAACGCTGATTGCATTTCGGATCGAATGTAAATAAGAATTCATTACTATCTTAATTATTTACGTGTTTTGTTGTTATACTATATATATATATAGCTATAAATAATACCACCAGGGAAATACGTTGATAAAGAAAATAAATTTAATAACAAGGAAAAAGTTTAATAAAGAGCCGGCAGTAATCTCATACAATGTGATTGTTATATTGTCATTATATTGCCAATCGTATTGAAACAGTTCAATAGTTCTATTACACTTTTGGAAGCCAGAACAGTTCCACTAAATTTTTGCTCAAATTATAAAATTGAAACTCAAATTGTTGATAATATGTGAGACTAAATAACTCTCGGAATATTTTTGTTTAAGAGACGATTGTTTTGTATGGGCTGTATGTATATTTACAATTAATATCTTGGATGAAATGTATTTCCTTTTATCATGATGCAGTTGATAAATTTGATATTTTCTGATTTACTAAGCTTTTTCAATTTACTTCGAATATTTGCTGATTGTTAATCGATTTTAATTATTCTTATGACGTTAATTTTAGTTTCATCTGTTGTTTGTTTTTACATTTTGTCTATGAATTAAATTCAGTTAATTTTGATACTATTGTAGGTATATACCTATCTTGATATCAATAACATCCTGCAATTGTCTCACTGCTTCTCTTCTTCTTTGAGGAGAAGGTTTGGAGTTAATTCCGCTATTCTGCTCTACAGTTGGTTTGTTGGTCATAGTTATAATGTAGTTAAGAAAAATTGCATACAATATTACGATTCTATGATTGATAAATACATACTTTATATCATCTATATATCAAAACCTTATTTTGTAAAAATAAACACACATTCACATCTACAATACACGTATTCTCACACAAACAGCTGCATGTCGGGGTTCCTAGTTTATAAATAAAGGAATGAGGATATTTTGATTCTTATCGTTGCATAAGTTTTGTGTACTATTCCTTAAAGAACACTACTAATATGATATGCGCATATTTCAAGTTTTATATGGTTATTATTTATTACTTCCACGCTGCTAAATAATTTATAAGATACTTTTAACAAATTTATGGACAACGAGAAGTGGGTTGGGTACACTAGATAGCTAGCTGTAGGCCATACATTATACCGCCTTTTAAAATAAAACTTAGTACAACAATAAAATATATGTACATATATCAAATTCATAACGTAGGCTATTCCTAATTAAGAAAAAGTCTTACAGTTTACCTATTATGAAGATTGGAGGATAACGTGAGTCGAACTTGGTTTGGTATATAGATATACGCGTTTGTATATATATCGTACCACTGACTGACTCATCACGATTCTCAATTTGGCGCAGACACTTATTTCACGTATTTTTTTGGACTTTATTTTATTATATATGATATACTAGTACCTATATAATAAATTTCACATGGTTCCTTTTTACAGGATAGAAGATGTACGCCCACAAGTAAAATATTTACGGGCTGATACATTAATTTAAATTAAAACGAAAGAAATTAGTTTTCATTAGAATTCTCTTTTTTCATTTAGGAGTAATTGTCGAAAAAACATAATGTGTTTTTACATTTTAAGGTGACAGAAGTTATAAAAATAAAATAATATACACAGTGTTGTAATAAGAATTGTTTTTAATTTGTCAATTATTATAGCAATTTGTTTATCGATGCCAGAGATCACGAGTTCATGTGATTGCGAGTTAAATAAACTGAGTTGAAATTAAAACCAGTTTAATCATTGATTCTTTGTTTTATTTTACGTAGTGTTTATTTCATCATTAACTGAACAGTGGTGATCAAACAGGAAAAAATAAATGAAAAAATTGGTTTCGGAGAAATAGTCGACTCATGAAATTGTTATTGAGTTAAAAAAATAAAGGTCTTTTTCTGTTCAATTGGAAAACTATGTTTACAAATACGTCAAATAAATGCCGTTCGGTCCTAGGGCTTTATAGGGATAACTGTTTGGATGTTTAAAAAGCCTCAATAGATCAAAAGAAATGTTTTCAGACTATTTGTGGCAACACCCGTTGGATCACTAACAAGCTCCAAACCGCTTTAAAAAAAGAACGCTCTGCTATTACTATTCAGTTCATGGTTGATGTACTTTTTAATACGACGTCAGCATTAAATGAGATTAATGTTTTTTTGATACTTTTATTAACTGAAAATACAGGAAACGGAGAAAATAATTATGTATGCATGTATGTATGTATCTCGATAGTTTTTATATGATCATTATACATAATGATCGATGTCGTGTCAAAATTTCTTATAAATGCTAGAATTCCAGAATGAACTGGTTCCTTGCTTAATCGTTATTAAACTATAAGCATGAAACGTATGTGATAAACAATAAACAACGTAAAGATTGGACGAACAATTTATATTTGTTGTAAAGCCGTTTTTTCGTTTTTGTTGTCGGTCTTTTAGTACATATATAATATATACTTATATTATAAATGCGAAAGTAACTCTGTCTGTTTGTCTACCTGTCTCCCTATCTGTCTATACCACTATATGCAAGCTCATCTAACCAGCCGACTAAGCAGTAAGACCCCTACGACCAAGTAAGAAGAGTTTTGGGCGTAGCGTAACATATGTATAGACTATGTCTCGCTAAAATAAAGCTAACGACCCATAATTTGTAAAAGTGTGAAAAGTTAGATAGATGTACCGGAACAGATAAACAAGGACACACAAAAACCCCCTGAAAAATTATTATTAAAATCAATATTTATTATATATAAATTAAAACAATACTATAAAAAAATGTATAATAAAAAAAGATTTATTTCGAAAACTAACAATAAAACTAAAGATTCATATAACAGTGAAAAATATTTCTATTTTCACAAAACATGTAACGTTGGGTTTTCATAAATTCTATTTATTCGCTACGAGACGTAATAAGACGAGCGTTTTAGAGAAGGGGCGCGATTCACGGTCCAATCTTCACTTGTTCCTCGAATATGGTAACATTCATGCAGTTACCAGCTGAATTGGCCGCTTCGCCTATATCCAAGGAGTTCGGTTGATCTTCGTAGATATCATCAAACTGGACGTGACTTATAGTATTTATAGAATGATTATAGTTTTCATAAAAATTTTTAGCTATCTTAATTTATGGCTTTCATTGGTGCCAGTATAACACGTCATATTTCATGTCGTGTAGCGTAGAGGTAATTAATAAGGTTAAGATTGATCGGTGAAAAAGGGTGTTTTCCGTACTTTACATTTTGATATATTTATTTATACTCTTTATTGCATATCACATTACGTAAGTTAATAGGGAAATGCTTCTAGCATTTTTGCCACCATTTTACACGGTCATGATTACAATAAATAGTTTTTTTTATACGGTAAGGTTAAGACGAAAATCAAATATATGTGTTTACTTGTAATTTCTTCATGACAACGATTGACAGATACAATATATAGTGTATGTTACAATAATGATGTAACAATAAATAATGTCGCTTCAGACGAAAGAAGAAAAATTGAAGAAAGAATTTAAAAAAAAAAAGGTTTTTTTCTAACAAATTGTTTGAATGCAGAAGTATGTTCTGTTTTGCTTTCTTTCGTACATAGATAAAAACGTTTTTCATATGTTTTATATGACATTAGTTTATAAAACTTTTATAATATGTGCTTGTGCGAGGTTTGAAGTTGCTGGATTTAATACAACCCGGTAGCGACTACTTGCAGCAAATACCCCATCTGCTAACCAATTTTTCTTTAAGACTCGTAATAAATTTTAACGCCGATTCTAGTAGGTAAAAATAAAAAATACATTTTTCCTACAGTTTTGTCGTATCTAGATGAGAATATTCATAGAGGTTCATGTCTCCTCTTGAAATATTTTACGATCTTGTAACATAAGCCTCTAGAAGAAGGGCTGAACCGGTATATTCGTCCCCGTCCGGTGATTTGTACATATTCCTGTCTACTATGGATGAATGATCAGGTTTAAGTAGAAAATATTTTTCATGCAATATTTAGTTTTCCAATGTATTTAATATGCATAATCTACTGAAAAATAAATTTAAAATATTAATTAAACTATTTTCTTGAAAACATTTTTTGTTTTTTTTTTTTTGTCAACGTATGTTGCTAAAAAGCATAAAATTTTCTGTTGAATTTTGACTATGTTTTGTTATATAAAAGCAAATTTTTCGAATGCTTTAAATATAATAATGCAAAAAAAACTATTATTTATTTGACATACGGGTCGTTTGATATTTTTATGCTGGCAAATTCCTTCCAGTGTCAATAAAATTGACAACCATCTTAAGGATGTTTCAAAATGTTGTTTCGTACCAATTCGATCAGTTACTTTAAATAAGGTGAATTATCCGATTTCACTATGATATCGTCGAAACTTCCATTTATTAAATAAAAAAAAAATTGAAATGGCCATGAAGAATATCACGTGGACGCAAAAAGATTTATCAAAAAAAAAATGTAACATAAAAATGTTATATAGCCTTAAACTATATACTATCATGATATGAAAGCTCTACTTTTATTAGCTAAGTAGTTCTCTCGAAAAAATAGGAACTATAAAACAAGTAAAGGTCACCTCTTTATAATATCCGTATAATTTGGTTTGAAAATAATGTTAATAGTGAATTTAGTCTATAGTGTATGAATTGTCATAGAATTTAGCAACTTTTATTATTGTACGCCGCAGCTATTCATAAAATTTAATAAAACACATGACATCGGAGATAAATTATCCAATATAATAAAGTGCGGTGAAATATATATAAACATAAAGTATCAAGTAGTGTAAACAGATGTTGGAACTTAATATGGTAGCATTTTTAGTTTAAGTAAAACACAAATGTACGAACTGTTTAATAACATTTTATTTATATATATAGCATTAGCAGCCCGTAAATGTCCCACTGCTGGGATAAAGGCCTCCTCTCCCTTTGAGGAGAAGGTTTTGGAGCATATTCCACCACGCTGCTCCAATGCGGGTTGGCGGAATACACATGTGGCAGAATTTCGTTGAAATTAGACACATGCAGGTTTCCTCACGATGTTTTCCTTCACCGCCGAGCACGAGATGAATTATAAACACAAATTAAGCACATGAAATTTCAGTGGTGCCTGCCTGGGTTTGAACCCGAAATCATCGGTTAAGATGCACGCGTTCTAACCACTGGGCCATCTCGGCTCTATTTATCTATTTATATATATAAACGTTTGGAAATAATTTAATGTTAATGACAAAATTGTTCTTACAAAGACCGCGCTTAACAATTTAAAGGCTTAGTAATCGTCAGAAAATTAATCGATTAATTTGTCTTAAGGAGAACGGAACGCAAAGTATCTCGTCATTATTACGATATTATATTTGAACGCAAATTTTCAACGGACCCGTTATATAAATATGTTAAAATAAGTTAATTTCGTCAAGGGCTCAATTTGATAAATAGCAATAGGTTAATCTTCGTTTTTATCACTTGTTATATATGTATATATATATATAATTGGAATCAGATTGGACAAAGCTAATTGACTGCACAGTATGCTATGCAGAGTTTCTATTACCCCCAGTTGTTATTGTTCAATCATATGGCAACGAACCATTCATCCAACTCCCTTTGCGAGTTCATCTCATTTGCATACAGGCAATTGTGATTTAAATTAATTTGTTGCCTAAAATTCTCGAGCGACTAAACAAAATGTTTGATCCTAATTATTGTATATTGGCTATTGTTAATTTATAATATATTTTTATTATTACAAATTATAAAAATAGGTTATGTCATAATGTGTTCTTAAAAGTAGAAAATAAACTTTGAAGTAAATCAACCCCATCATTTTGTTACATTATATTGATTATCCCGTCTGATTTTTTTTTGTATTGAAGTTCTTTTGTATAAAAATACAAAAATATACTCGTATATTTCCAAATTATAACTTGTGTCAAGACATGATACATACATTCTCGCTACATAGGCTTGGCCAGTACCAAAGAGCTTTAGACTAAATAGACAATGGTCGACATTACTTACGGTACTACCCTACATTTTGTGTATCGTACAAGTTCCAGCATAATATAATCTGCAACACTTTACATATAGCACAGTACGGTACATATAACATACAATAATAACAACACCACCTTTGTTATATTGGATCAGGCTGTCTCATTTAAATGTTTATTACAAGTGTTATTTTTTTCTTTCAAGTAAGTCCTATATTGACAATATAGGACTTACTTGAAATAATTTATATTTATCATCTACCCTCAATGATTGATTAGTACATAACACTTGTAATAAACGAGTATTAGACTTTTTACAAATATGATTCAATTGCCATTAATATAATAATCTATCAAGCGCATAAGTATCATCACATATGATGGGTACTTATAACGGGTGATTACATTTAAATCACATCATCATCAGCCCATATTTGTCCACTGATGGACATAGGCCTCTCCAAATGCACGCAGCCAGCCGTCTTGCGCAAATCGTCACTCCACCGTACCTGAGGACGTCCTACACCACGTTTGCCGATACGCGGTCTCCACGCTAGAACACGTTTTCCCCAACGGTTATTTGTTCTTCTACAAATGTGGCCCGCCCACTGCCACTTCAGCTTACTAATCCGGTGGGCTATGTCGATGACTTTGGTTCTCTGACGGATCACCTCATTTCTGATGCAGTCCCTCAGAGAAACGCCGAGCATAACCCTTTCCATAGCACGCTGAGCGACTTTAAACTGTTGGACCTGCCTTGTCGTGAGTGTCCACGTTTCGGCTCCGTATGTCATGACGGGTAGGACGCACTGGTTGAAGACTTTCGTCTTAAGGCACTTTGGGATCGACATTTAAATAAGTATTTAGAAATTCGTGCCTGTGCTGCTAATTATTGAAGAGTTCGTTCAGCAGAAAAACTCGAGTGCAGTATCAAAATCAATGTGGCAATTAGATCGGTTCATCAGAATCGATTGCGTGTACAACATTTGTCCCCATACTGTTAATTATTGAGGAGTTCCTTCACCTGGAGCCAATCCTTGGTATAGCACCAGGTCACAGTTATCATTCAAAATCCATTGTCATCGAAACTGAACCAAAACCTCAGATCCGTAGGATTAAGGGAAGTACTTTTAGCTTTGCAAGATTCAATCTAAACAAATAAACAGTTATCCCATATTCTTACAGTTACTACACGATATCTGTACAACAATAATATCTATTTTACAAGTAATCGCCCGCGGCTTCGCGTTTTTCGGGTTGCTGTTATGCACAAAAAAGGCTATATCCTCTCTTGTTGATATTGAAGTTTAAGGTTTCTTCATATCAAAATTTATCAAATTCGATTCATTTGTTTGGCTGTCAACAAGCAACAGATAGACATACAAGGTTACTGACGAATCTATAATATTAGTACAGACAAATAGAACCGACAACAACCGTATTAATACGAGAAAAGTAAAGGTTATCTTATAAAACCAAATTTATGACTTTGTAATGTCAATACATCCTTCCTGTGGCAAGATATTTGTTTCTTTAAGAAACTTTTAGACATATTACTTTTAGCTTGCTACAAATAAATTTGAATCTTGTTATAAAAATATTATGGCATAATATTCATTATACAATATAAGAATATATAGATATAATAAGCCTGGAATTAGTTTTCATTGTTTATGGAATCTATAATCCAATAGTAAAAGTACAATTTGTTTGTTTAATTTATTAATATGATTAAAAATTTCTCTAAGTAGATTCTCGAATAAAACATGTATTGATTTCCTGACTTATGTTTCGTTCTGACACTTAAAATTTCGTTCAAACTAAACCATATACTTAGAATCATAAATAACCTCAAAAAGACCGGATTGATTAGTAATCTCTGCACAGATAACTCCAATAAAGTAAATTATTAGCCCATAAAATAATATGAGATATGATTGTTAGACATAAGGGTATTAATTAGTAAATAGATTAATTTAAATTATTGTAATTAGAATTGGTTACACTTTGTACGTGTCTTGTATAAACTATTTCGTTACTTCCGCTCGTATGCACTTTGAATCGATGTTAGGAAAGTTAGTGAATGCGGGATACAGCTGGCTAAACTTGCGTACACTATCTGGTATTAGACATGTACTCGTTCCTAACTCGTTAAAATGTTACGGTTCAATAGAATAGAACATTTTAATCAAAATGCATAACATTATGCAAATTCATATTATATTATTTATACACCTTGAGTGTTGTGATAATTCTGTTTGCACAAATTAATATATATTTATATTTTTAATTCTAAATTTCACCCGCACCACCTAGATATCCGAATATCCACAATAGCGAGTTTTTTAAGATATTTTCTTCCTCGCACAACCACTCTGTGGAACCAGCTTTCGCCGGCGGTTTTTCTGAACCGATACGACTTGGGAACCTTCAAAAAAAGAGCGTATTCCTTCTTAAAAGGCCGGCAACGCACCTGCAACCCGCCTGGTGTTGCAGATGTCCATGGGCGGTGGTAATCACTTTCCATCAGGTGAGCATCCTGCTCGTTTGCCCAATATAACATTAAAAAAAAAAATTAAAATTCGTTCAAATATAAACTCAATTGATTTTGGATAATTATGTATGTAAAACGTATTTTATTCTTAGCAAACCTTAGTTTTATATTACTCCTTATCAAGCGCAAAGAACTTTATCTTGTTACTGTTACAAAGCTATAGTCAGAGTTAATTATTTATCAACATCAATAAGTGACTGATTTAAATAATAACATATCTTTTTTTTAGGTTTTAAGTTTCTTTAAGGATGTATAATTTGCTTTTGTAGCGTATTATTTAATTAAAAATTAAAAACTAAAAGAAATAAACGAATATATATTTTATAAATTCCATATTCAAATTAATTAACTTTATAACAATATGTAGGAATTCATATAAAAAAAGACTTTTCAAATTGTTCGCTGATGTTACCAATAAAATGAAAAAAGTGATGTATATGTATTTCTCATTTCATTCTAAAACATAAATTCGTGACAAAATAAATTCCAATAGAACGGGCAATACTGAAAAATCAGTCATAAAAAGTCTACGTCGCTATTAAAGTAATTGGTTCGACAAGACATAAGAAAAGTTTCTATTTGACAAGGGACCGAGCTCTATGAGTAACGTGGGATCTTGGGAAATAATAAAAAGAACAATGGATTTATTTAGCCTTTATTTGCAAATAACAGACGTCTCGATTTCTACTTGTCCGACAACGGGCGAGAGTTATTTAGATATTTCACTTAATATTAAATAATTTATTCATTTCCATGAATTGTGATACATTTCATATGGAGCTAAATTATTTTCCTAAATCTTGTGATACATATATTACATTACTTTTAAGCTACATACTTAGAATCGTATTGCTTTTTTGTAAGGCATTACTAATACTCCTGTGTAGTCCTCCGAATAAAAGTAAAACTTGATCTAGTAGTCGGGTATACCCATACGCTAATAGGGTCGGGTTCGAGGCTGCGATTTTTACCTGTAAACATTTTTGCCTGTAAACTATTGCGATATGGAGTTTACACTTTATGCTTTTATGAAACGAAAACGATAATAACGAATATTTTAATTACACATCTTTATTTTCTTCATCAAATAAATAAAAAAATATATCCACTAATTATGGTAGAGCAAGCCCGTCTGGGTAGGTACCATCCACACATCATACAATCTACCACCACAACAACAATAACATTGTTTCAGGGTGGCCACTACTTACCATCAGGTGAATCATTTTCGAGACTACATACCAAATATAAAAATATTTTTTTACATATTTTATATCCGAAACTAAAATGTAACGTTTTAAAGTTCAATTATAATAAGTTTTTTTACAAGCGGCGTTATTCTTAAACGGTTATGGCTTACCAAAACGAGTATTTTATAAATATCGAAGCAATTCACAGATTCCCATTTCAAGTGGCATTTTGTTTTATGTGACTGCTCGTTACCGACGCCGGCCGCGCGTGAAGTTACGGCCGCGATGGGAGTTATATACACACCCTAAATTCATAGCATTTATGGAGTTCCCGAAAAAGCATAATCAGCTTGTCCACTCAAGCCTAAGGGGTTCGTCTACACTTCAAACACTAACCTTCAAATACACGACTTATAATACATCGTATTTGTTTTAACAATTTAATACTTAATAGTATAAAAAGAGCTTTTTATAAAAAGTATCTTTCAAATGTTTAAAGGTAAATCGTACATATTAAAATATGAAGTACTATATAAATTAGTTTTATTTCATTGGACGAAATTAGTAATACTGTTCGAATGTTTGCCGTGGTTCAATGAAATAGCCACAACAGCGAATAGCTATTAAGTAACAATTGTATTGAATTGAAAAATATTGTAGTTTTATACGCGAAGCTGGAAACTACGAAGGTGCAAAACATAAGTTATTTTATTTGTTTAGAATCTACATCGGTTCTAGGTAAAAGCTTACGTTAATATATTTTTTAATTTTATATTTTATACAAGTGTACTCTTAGTTGTAAAAGAAAAAAAAGTTTTACTTTGTGGTAAGGCTTGTTGCGTCTGGGTAAGTATCGCGCACTGATCGGAAATTCTCACCCTAAATAGCGATACTAAGTATTGTTGTGTTCCGGTTTGAAGGATGAGTGAGCCAGTACAGACACAAGAGTCATCTTAGCTCTCAGCGAATGGTTAAAATTTCTTACCGCGCCAAGATTTATGGGTGGCTATGGTTATCAGAAAGGCCATTTGCTCATCCGTCTACCTATTATATAAAAATACATACATAAAAATTTCATGGTAGTGGAATGGTAGTGGTGGCGCTCTAGTGAACGTCGCGTCGATGGTAGCGTGGCGGCCATCTTGGATCGACGGTTACGTTCAAGATTTCCCGCGCACCACGTATGCGCCCACGAATTTCCGATATTATCTTTATTCTTTTGTAACAGATTCAGTGATTTATGTGTGTTTGTGTATTGACAAATCAATATTGATGACTATTGTGATTATTATATATATATGTAATTAAACAAATCAATTACACATATAAATATATGTGTAATTGATTTGTTTAATTAAATACTTACTGAATTTGTAGATAATCGTTTGAATATACGCTTATCCACTTATCATGAATAATCCTTATATTGGCAATAAAATGTCTATAAATACGTTGAAAGAATTTACTTTTTATTTTCCTAAACAATACATGTAAATACAGTTTTATAGCTATATATATTTTATTTTTCGTATGAAAAAATTATATCTATACTAATATTTTAAATGTCTGTCTGTTTGTCTATCTATCTGTTGCTCTTTAACGGGCAAACCACTGAACTGAATTTGATTACATTTTTATGTAGTTTGAACGCCAAGAAAGGCCATAGGGTTTTTAAGCCTAACGACAATAAAACTATTTGTTTCGTAAAAAAGGAAAGTAACTGAATATTTCCCATTGCTGGTCTCAGGCCAACTCTCTGTTTAAGGAGACGGCTTGGAGCTTATTCCACGACGCTTCTCTAATTCGCGTAGGGAATCATTGCAAGAAAACCTGTATGTTGAAAGAAATCTGTTTAATTTAAAAAATATATATATACCATTATAACATTTGTATTATCGTGTTCAAGATTTTTAAGGATCACAATTTATAGACTGGCACTAAATTTTTCTACAACTTTTATGCCGTAGTCATAGAAGGTAAAGGAAACGAAATAACCAGCTATATTTCAGCCCACTATATCTTAATTTGTTTTAGTTCCTCAAAGGGATGTACCGGAGAGAAGAACCGTTTATTTAACGGACAGTTAAGCGTTTGGGGTTTTACACACTAGCGTAATAAAGGACTATACACATAGTCGTATCGTTAACATAAAACGTTTTACAAGTTTAAGGGAACTTCCTTATTCGAAATTCAAAAGTTTCGAGTGAAACATTTAGTAGTACTCAATGGTGGGTTTTTCTTTCGGGTTAATTTTGAAGATTTACGATTAATTATTTAATGGTTTAGAACAAATTTATTTTATGAGCTACATTATTAATTAATAAAATAGTAAGAAAAATAAATATAAAGACATAAAATCAAATTAAACTCGATTGTGAATTGCCAGTTAATATAACGCTATCCTTTCGATAACATTTAAAAGTGTATATTTGTATGTTAAAAGGAGAAAATTAAAATTTGAAATGATTTTAAGGACATACTACTAATATTTTACAAATATTAGTAGTATGTCCTTTTGTATTAAGTCTTATTTTGTAGTATGTCCTATTGCAGTAAGTAAATAGCAAAGTAATTTTTCAATTGTACCGTGTCAACGACCTCAAACTTAATCCATTCCAGTTAATAAATAATTAATTTGTAATTAATATTATATAATCACCTAAGTAATGAATTAGTAAAGAGTCTTATGGCAACACGTCAAACACAGAACTAAAAATAAACAAATGCAAGCAGAGTGTACACTCCAGTTCACAAACGAGTAGCTTTGCGCTCTCACGTGGCTCACTTGAAACCTGCAATTGCATATAACAAACGAAAACAAACGAATGATGAAACGAGCGACGGCTTTGTGTGGAATCCGTCTTGGCAGGTGAAGAAAGCTAAACAATAGGTTGCGAGGTCTAACGCAGCGCGCTCAAGCCCTGAAGTCTACCGAGCGAGACAATGGCGCGGCGAATGTGGGCTCGAGAGAAACGTTCCTGTCTTGTTACCGCTAGCAATATTGTTAGTTTTATGAAGGAACTTATAGAACCTTTTGTGCCAACTTTTACAGTACACAACACAAGGCCTTAAATTTTTGCACGCGCGTCTAGCATAATACGTTGCGGAAGGTACGGTGTTCTCGTTATTTTTATAACCGTTGGCGAAAAATGAATGGATCGGGGTTCTTTGAGAATGTTTAACTATTCCACATTCAATTTATGTTAATGTGTATGTTCAGCATGCGACATAAATTGAAAAAGTATTGTGTTTTTATTTAAATTTTACATCAGTATTGCATTTTAATTTTTTTTTAATGAAATGAAAATCTAAGAGTGTAAATGTCTCACTGGCATGCTGGCATTACTCTTAAGCTAATTTACTGTAAAAAAAAGAAATAGAATGAACGACAATAATCTCTACAACGTCGAGAATATATGAACTGATCTATTCTATCTGTTGTTAAGCGCAGGCCGAGCTGATCAAACGCTAGCTATTGAAAGGGCACGCATGTAACAAGTGCACAAACAAACTCACATCTCTGCTCGGGTTCAGTTTCAATGCTGGAAACGTTTCAAAGCCAAACAACTGCATTGCCGCCGGCTGCTAGATTGGTTTTTAGACCTCATACTAATTTAGTGTCTCGAATTTAATTTTATTAAATTTTCGGCAGTAGTTCGTGAGTAATGATATGGCTATTAAAATGGCATTGAAATTTGTATTACAGATAATATAATACGGGTTAAAAATAGCACTTTTATCGTTCTAAAAAATACAATTTCATTTACTTGTATAGATTTTCAGAGACAATTTTCTGAAGATAAATTATTCATTAAGGATTAATGAATAATTTATCTTAATAATAATAAACATTTATTATGTTATAAATAATTGCTTACATTATATGATCCATTTTATTTCAAAGTTCAAGCCAAAATTGCTTACTAGATAGAATATATTAATTAAAACCGAATATCGCAGGATCAAGTCCGGGTAAGTACATTTTATGTTCGTGTTCAATTTGTCTTAACAATTCATTTGCGGGGAAGGAAAGTATTTTAAAGGAACCAGTATGTGTTTGATAATATAATATTTAATATTAAAGTACATGTAATGTAATACACTCCAACATAGTCTTAAGGAAAATAAGTGCCTGGGTACAAGCGATCCTGGCAATCTCTTCTCCTCCAAAAAGGTTTTTAAGACTTTTTTATTGCAATTCCTGAATTCTGGGTTTAGACGGACCAGTCCAATATTTTATCTTGAAGACAAAAGGCCTTGACGAGCGGTGGAGCTTTGGTTGTTCGGGCATTGAAATGTACTTTCGAACTAAATCAATAATAATTTGTAGGCAATACATACAGGCTACTTCGATATCAGCGTATTATTTTCAAAATCTGCCTCAAAGTATTAGCGAAACATTTGTAGTAAATTATTCAAAATACTTCCATATATAAACCCAGGAATGACGTTGAAATTTATACAATTACAAAAGTCGAAAGAAAGTCCATTTTCATACTGTTTTTTTTTCACTTATTGTATATGTCAATAGAATCCCTTGAGATAAATACTTCGGCGAATCCTTTTCTCACAATACATTGTAACAAGGTACATTGATTGAAAACTCGTTTGAGTTAGTTTATTTAAAAGAAATGATCGAGATTTTTATCGAATAGGGACTTAGGGAATAATACATTTCGTTCAATTTAATAATTTCTATTTCCATATATCCCTAATATGTGATCCTCAATAGGGCAGTTAGTTGAGGCATAGTATGCGGCAGTTTTACGTAAAATATTCCAGTGTTTTTTTTCCATTATATAACCGAGCAGTCACGATTGTGTTGGAATAAGAATAGTTATTCACGGTACAGGTAATAGAAAAAAAGAAATAACGCTTAACAATAAATATAGATGAAAATCTTATACAATTAATAAAAAAATCTAGGTACGTGTGATTATGTACTACTTCTTCGGTGTATTTAATAATAGTTTTTAATTGCATGTTAATAATTAATTACAATAATAAAGTAATAATTATAATTTTTTTTTTTTTTTAAAACGACTATAACTCACAAATTCAAACATTCACAATTATTTAAATTTGTAATTCAATAAACATAAGGTGTGAAGTTGTCTATTATGAGCAACTAGACACATAATTTGCGGCCTAGCGAGCAACTTCTTCATGTAGTTTTCGTTTGACACATTGATTCACTCTCATCCTCTTTCATAATGCACCAATAGAAGGATAACCTCAAAAAGAAAAGAACAATAAAATACATGGCATTTACTGGTAAGTATGCAACTGTGCTGTGCTTTAATCACTGTTGCGTAATGCAATTGGTACGGTAAGGTGCCGTGACGAATTGATATTTTTACGTGTTACTAATATATAATAAATAGTAATAAATAAGTATAGTGAAATTCTTCAAGGCTACTAGTACTGAGCTCATTTGATTTCCTTAAAGTTATTATCATTTTTGGTGATTAAGATTTTGATTATAAAACCAGATACCATGAAGTTACGTTTAGCTGCAAGAAGACACTGTCATCAAATAAAAACAAATTTAAAAACATAAATTTGAATACGTACCGTAAAAATCATGCAGTTTTTTACACTTATATTTTAATGGTTTATTCGTATTATTGCAATAAAAAATTAAAGACTACTAATGCGACTGAACTCCACTTTTTTACAAAGTTTAAAGATATAAAAAAAAAACCCTTTTTATATTTCATTAAAGTATTTTATATTTTTTAATCTGTATTTTATAATATGTAATGAACAATTAAGCACCTACAAGGAGATCAAATATTACAATAATCTAGTTTTCATAGAAAAATACTGAAGCGCAGTCATTATTATTGGAGCCTATCAATTACATTTATAATCTGGATTGTTTGAGTTTTTTAAGCGCCAATAAATAGCTCATTAAAAAAAGAAAGAAGAAATATTCAACGTGTATGTTTTATTTGTTATTCGAAATAGTCTGGACAGATTTTGATGATTTCAGCTTTATTCGGGATGTATGTACATCTCTTTCATACCACCGTAAACCTTATGTTTTCATTGTGACATTGACATTTTTATAAAATAATAAAAGAAGAAAGATAATATTTTTGCATCGGACATGGGAATTGTTAATCTGGCTTGAAAAACGGAAGATAATGGACTGAAGAGAATGGAATGTTGTTAATTATTTGATGTTCGCTTGAAGCTAGGTCTTCACATATCCAAATTCATAATAACTCAAAGTATATTAGTTATTTATTCGATAAATGTAATATAAAAAGTATCTCCCGGTAGATATATAAAATATTGATCGTTTTGCTTCTAATAAATAATGTTAAAGTGAGGTTTTATTGGGCAATACAAAGTTGTTACGACCATTACTTACTCCTTCCGAATCTTCTGATATTGAAGTGGATAAATTATAGTCTGAATGTTCAAAGATGGGGGGATTTGAATTCTGTTTAATTTATATAACAATAAAGTTACTAAATAGAACAGTATCGATTTCCAGTGGCCTCGAGGAAATATACGAAGCAAATAATTTATAAAAATCGATATCTATGTATATTCGAAAGTTTTCAATATATTTTTTTTAGGTTTTTTAATAGCAGTGACTGTTTTTTTTTTAATTCACTAAGTTTATTCGTTCTGCAATCGAAATTGGACATATGTGAATTTACATATTTCAAAAATTTTTTTACTGTAGTAGTAGTTCTTCTTAAACTGATAACTTAAAATCGGTTGATAAAAAAAGTAGAAAAAGGTACTGAACTCTATCCTTACAGGCACGTTGCATAGTAGTTTGGATTCAGAATATTTATTTACCAATAAATATTATAGGCGTCCAAACTATTTTTGACGAGTCATAATTACATTTTAAGTTGCACGTTTACACACACACTTGCAAGATAAAAGAAAAGTGCCCCTCTCCCCTCCTTTCAGGTATTAAGTCTAAAAACTGCTCTGCACGGGACTGTGCTCCCGTAGTAGGTTAAGGTGAGCCACCTCCAATTGCTTATTAATTTAATTTGGATCTTACTTATTAAGTTTGGCAATAAAACCTTTTTATTACGTATATTATTAAATTAAGAAGGTCGTCCCTTTAAGTATCTCTATTTATACAGCAAAATAAATATTTTCATCGTAATCAAAAATCTTTCAGCTACCAATTTAGAAATAATAAAGCCAAAATAACAAATAATTACGAATCTTTACGTTAGATAAATATTACGTTATTAAATAAAATGTATGCAAAAATAAGATCATTGTTTATTTACATGAAATTGGTGACGTTACGACGAATCTTAAAGACGCGCTGAACGTCTTCTCTTGACTTTTTATATATATTTTTTTATTACTTGTTAGGTGCTTCGATTGTGTATATTTGTTTTTGCCTTGTAACCGCATTGGTTTGATAAGGTAATTCATTTACTTAGTGTTGGATGAAATTCTGCCAAGTATGTAATGAAATAATAATTTTTACGCGGGATATATAATAATTCAATTCTATTTAATTAACATTCTCGATATAGTTCATTCTAATGTCATTGATTTTTTGTGATAGTGATAAGTCGTTGGACGAATGAATGGGACACCTGATAAGTGGTCATCACCGCCATATCCTGGGTTCTATAAAAATATACAATTCCTTACATCGCCAATGCACTACCAAGTTGTTGTGTCCCTTGTCCTTGTACTGGCTCACTTACCTTTTATACCGGAACACAACAATAATCTTTATTGTTGTTCGGAGGTAGAATATCTGATGAGTGGGTTGTACCTGTCCAGCCGCCATTGCACGAAGGTCTACAACCAAATTTAATACCATCTCGTACAATGACGTTTTAAATTAATTGGTACGATTTGCCTGCTTGAAGTATATTTTGATTTTTTGTATAACCATCAATCCACGCTGTCTTAGAATCCGCTCCACACTTTCTCCTTTTAAAGATGAGAGGAAGCCCTGGCCTACAATAGGTATTTTTGGACGATCACAATTTTTTTACTTAATTATATTTGCGTAAATTGTTGATAGAATCAAGATAGATTAACAATTATTTGATTTGAAATTACCAGAAAGTAAATATTGTACCTTAAAATAAAATCATTATTAAATAAAAGTTAGAAGAGTAATAAACAACAAAAAAATTAAAGAAAAATTAATTATTATTTATATTAGAATTATTAACGTAAGTCCTTAACTATAATAATTAAAAATAAAATAACGAAACGAAACGAAATATTGTAATGTCATTTGAAAATAACCGTCACGCCTCAGTGATCACGCCATAAGGTGTCATGGCGCGTTGTGATGTAAGACAACATGGCGGTGAAATGTAATCTTAATTTAAATGATTAAATAATCGAAAAGTAAAACCAACTTAAAAAACAACCTTGTCGATCACTACAATTCTTCAGTGAGCTGCGTCTTGACGTTTATAAGGCATTTGTTTGATTCAACTTGAACAAGAGTACGAGATAAGGTTTGAGGGATAGAACTGAAGGAACAATGAGGAGGACCTTATTAAGACGTACTCATCTGCCCATTAAATTTCGATTGTTGTAACGGTGAATTTATTTATCACTTTTTTATACGTACCAGAAAAATAAAGCAAAACATATCAAAGAGAACTTTATGTTTGAATAAAACCTTAATATTTAATCGTAAAATAATAATAATTAGTTGCGGTAAACATATATTGGTTTGCCTTGGGGGTAAGTAAGACCAATCCGAATGTGCGTGAGCAAACGACTAGACGTTCTCTTACGCCTTCACGCGACCTCTCTTCCGTGCGTCCAAGTGAACACATGGCAAAAATATATTTACTTTACCAACAAAACTTTATTATATGCGTATTAGTTAATTCACTCCATATTTTTTATTGTCTTTTTTTATTACAAAATTGTTTCAATGATCATCAATTTCGATGTTTCACTTCCGCCGGGCATTCTGTAACATTATTTGTGAATATTTTATTCATATTCATTAAATAGGTACAAAAATTTCATTGAAGTCGAGCGTTGATATCACAGCGTATACTCGTATACCTTTTTTACAAAAAAATATTAGTCTTTAGGAAAAAATAAATTGATAATAAACGTTTTTCATAGCATGAACTATGCAAATATTATTTTTATTGTTTATAGTTTTAATAATATTATATAACAAAAATCTAAATATATTTTTCAATAACATAATTTCTGAAATATTTAAATACTTAAGGGCTGGGTATACTTCAGATTCCTGTTATGTGTTATATTATCCTCTTGAGGATGGGGTCCCAAAATACATGCTTTTTTTAGGCCTCGATAAATTTTAAAACATTTTCCAATTTCCAATTTCTTTTTTTATTCTCGCGGTGAAATTGCATCAACGAAACAAATGATACGCGCACGTGTAACTAGACCGCGTCCAGGTTGAAATAATGGCGTATCAGTATCTCCTTTGATGATCGGATAAAAATTGACTCGAGATGAAACAAACCGTAGTGCGTATCGTATCAGAGTGGCGTTCACCTATCTACGCCATAAAAAAAGAGAATTGCAAATTAAAGTACAAAAAAGGACCTTAAGATATAAGTTATTGGACATAAAAAATTATCAAAATTGACATAAATTTCATAGTCCGACAAAAATCTGATGGTACGTGGCAAATATCTAAATTAATATCATCTTCTTGGCAAATGTCATATTTTGACAGCAGCCGCAACTGATAAGTGATACCATATCTAAAGGGAATCTTAAATTACCATTCGTTTTTAAGATATTATATCGTATATAAGTAGGTATTTTATTTTCTTCGGGTATTTGTTTACTTACATTCTTATGAAAAATTTTTGAAGCATCGTCCAGCAAAAATATTACACCAGGTAAGAAAACTTTTGTTGCGAATAGATATCGATAATATTGTGTAGTGATGGAGATTATGCCAAAGACAATGTGCGTGAAGATTTCAATTATACATGACAATTTGATTTATTTAATGTTTTTCTTGACATTCATCACAACCTTCATTACATACGAGTATTATAAAACAAACTCACTTACTGCTGTCTGTTCTTGTGTACCTATGCTTAGATCTTTATAATTACATTACAGATTTTGATGCGATATTTTTAATAGATAGATTGATTCAAGAGGAAGGTTTATATGTATAATACATACACACTATAGTAGAGAAATACTGATAATTTTAGAAGTGGTTTCGTAAGTAATCACATTTTTTTGCGCTCACATTGCAAACGCTGGCTGAACCATATGAGATAGATCAAAATGATGTACTACAGTATTGTACACTTAAAAAGGTCTTCAAAAAAAGTTCGCGATGTTATATGTCTATTTCTTAGGAATAACACACAATAACCATTTTTTATCCTATACTTTTTTACGAGAAATACTTATTTTTGAAGCGATTTTAAGCAATACGGCATGAATCCTTAACAATTAATTATCTAAAATACATTGTGCATTTAATATAGATCATTATGGCCGTTTACAGCAAGTAATTTAAATTAATATTTTCGAAGATATTACAGATTTAAAACGCAGGTTTGTATTCTCTAATGACAAAACTGTGAACGTTGTAAGACATTAAGTAGTATATTTAGCAGCATTGCACCCGTGCACCCGCAAGCCGGAGCGGGTCAATAGTTTCCTATATAACACTATATCCCAATAAAAGTAGATCTATGTAATGTAAACATTTAAAAGATACATTTAATAGGTTTCCAACAAATATCTTTAGGTTTGGAAGAATTTTCAATATTAAGAAATCCGATAAGGGCTTCTTCTTACACTACACATTCAGTTTTTTTTAAAGTGACGTTATTCCTGTTTTCCATTAATTGGACTAAACTCGATACTAAATATATCTTTGGATGTCGGGTCGGAAATATGATGACTGATATTTTCTTTTGTTTAATAAATGTAAAGTTATTTAAATATGATATTAGGCAAATATTATTTTTCATACGTTTAAACTGTTTTCATAGTTTTGGTATTGTTTACATTTTATACGAGTTGTATTTGAATAGACTGAACATCATACACCAGTGGATATGCTCAAACAATGATTACGATTGAAAGGTTATGTATCTGATGTGCACAAACTTCGAATGTAGACAAAGGATCGAATTATATTTGCATGGACTTTGGTTGTTGATGATTTGCCGTAATCTGAGAAATTTAAACAAATATATAACGTAATTAGATCGATATATATATGTTCAGCTTCACATGCAGCTTCACATGGATAGCCATCTAGAAGATCACTATTTACGTCCGACATGTTATTATTATTAATTCAGTCAGTACGCACGTTTGACGCTGGCGCTGTCCCAAGACCAAGAGACCTCATTCAACAAAGGAACACACAGTGACAGATACACCATTAAAGCTTTATATTTACAGCAATCGGCTGTGTAACAAAATACATGCCCGTCTTGTGTTTTTTACATTTGACATCTCTCAACTTACAACCTATAAAACGTCAATCACGTTGTGTGTTATTGTGATTCTAATAAATGAGGTCTTACTATACGTACTATTGTAAATTCATTATCTCTAACATATTTATCTATATATTACATAAATGAAACGAATTGCACGCAATGCCGACTTCTGGATAATATCGGTAGATTCAAGTAGACTCAGATCTATCATTAAACTGTACACAACCAGGGCCTCAGGACGATTGCTGGTTGCTTAATACTTATACGTGTCAATAATATCTGTTAGCAAATAAAAGGTTTTTATAGCAAGAAGGCAGACAGAAAATTAAGCTAATTTGCTGTCTGACATAATTCCACATTGACATAGGAACAAGTATAAACCCCTTCTTAGAATGTCAATGTGCTAGCAACTAAGGGATCCTTGCCTGAGCCTGTAACAATGACTAAAGTAATATAACTGATCTATGGTACAGAAGATAATGACCCACCTAGATAGTTATAGTTATGATTATTAATACTGACGACTCAAAAGTTCTTTTATAAGCGTATTTAATAAAATGTTTTGGTGTTGATTGAGTCAAAATCAAACGATCGATTTATATAAATTAATGTTTGTTTACTGGTATTCGATGCATTCACGCGATGGTTGTGTTGAAACATCCATACCAAAATGGACCACATTTCATATTTATCGTTTTAAATTATTTATTTAAAAATTTGTACATTTTTTTTGTTTATTAATTTATATTAAAGCACACCAAATAGGTGAACCTCTATGTTAGCAATTACTAATTTGAGTGATGAGTTTTACATTTTTTTAAGCGTCATAATTACCGGTAAACTCATATAGGGCTTATTAAATAGTAATTTAATAAGCCCTATATGAGTTTACCGCTATTATACTTATGTTTTCAATGCAATACATACACACAGTATAGACTAAAAGAACTGCCGTGTTTTCGCGCTGCAGTCGTTACGTCGGCATTACGCTCAGTTTCAACAAGCTTGTTCAAAGAAGCAGCGAAATGAAAACAAGTTCAGTGCCGTAAGCAACATTGTACGGAACCGACTATAACTTTTGCTATATCATGAAGAGTTGAACACGGTCTTACTGACCGAACCACGGAAAAACTTTAAACAATCCAACACACAAAAGGTAGAAATGCCGTTTCACTCAGCGTTATTCTAACTCGGTTGATTCCCTGGAGATAAATTCTTACTGCGACGAATCCTTTACTACATTACATTGTGACAAGCACTTACTGTGAGTAACGATTCGTGTATTTGTCTATTTGTTGCGATGATATATTGATTTTTATGTGAAATTAACATTCGATTTACGTTCGGTATATTCGAGAAGTAAGCTTAAGATACTAAAGAAACTACCTATATTGTTTTTTAAGATGAACCAGTGATAAGAAACTGTTTATTTTAAACGAAGATAACGGATTCAAAACTGGGGAAGAAATATAAAATTTTCATGCACTTAGTTTGTAGGTGTTACTCATCTCGTACACGTTCCTTCAGGTTCGTGGACTGGTAAATGTGTGACCTGATTATAAGTAGCTATAGATATTGGTACTGGCTACCATAATCTGACGAATATGGAATACTACGTATATGGAATCCATAATCTGACGAAGACAAATAATACTCCTTCTAGGACACATTCCTTGTTAATGAAGATGTTTTCTCAATCTACGACTTTTAAGGCAGACTATTATTTATATTGCATTTAAATATAATATCACGAAAATATAAAAAATGAGATCCAAATAAAACAAAATCTTAAAATTGATTTCATATTTAATGTGTATACTACGAAGCAGTGACAGTATTGGTTCTTCAACATTTGCGAAGCTTATCTAAAGAGTTATTATGGTGTACATAAATCATCATTGCAGCGTTCCAATAATAGTAATGAACCATAAAAGACCCTTGGTAATATAAGTTATTCTTTAATAATGCTTAGCAATGCAATGTATGATTAATTGAGTCAGTAAAATTAGAGACACTAGGAACTATTAGATACGTAGATATTACGATTGACATTTGCATGCAAAGAACCGCCTAATACTGTAGATAATGAGCCAAACTACACGTTTAATTTTACTAAAAAAATAAATAGTTTGGGTCTGATTATGTATTTATTCATAACATCTAAGAAAAGTAGCAATAGTAATTATTATATAGACACGCTAAAATCTTTAGACAGCCAATTTTTCATTTGACTTAACAGAGACTTAATCAAATGGAATATACCTTGGTTCGGTTGCTTTTGCGGGTCGGTGGTTGTTTTTTTATGTCTGTCATGACTATTTGGCTTTCCTTTTTGTATTATATGTTGATCTTTTATGGCTCAATTTCTTCAAGAAAAGAGCGTACTCTTTCCTGAAAGGCCGGCAACGCACCTGCAAGCCCCCCGGTGTTGCAGATGTCCATGGGCGGTGGTAGTCACTTTCCATCAGGTGAGCCTCCTGCTCGTTTGCCACCTTATGACATAAAAAAAAAAAAAAAACTAAAGCAATATTATTATTTTAGTGTGCGTGACAACTATGCTTGACAATCGCTAAACGTCATACTACTTTACTAGGGTATCTTAGTTAGCCAATTGTTGGTCACTATTTTTTTCGACACTTTCTTAGCTTTGACACTTTATCTAGACATATAAATAATAATCAATGGGTTACACTAAAGAAGAAATCCGAGTCTGTACTGTTTTGTTTCTATCATTCTCACTCGTTCTATTCTTACGTGTGTGGGTTTGTATTTACATATATAATCAGCTACATAAAAAGTACAGAATTGAATAAAGAATAACGTATACGTAATGTATAAGTTGCATAATCATAATTCACTTGCCCTTTCTTTTTGGTAGATCCTTTCAAAAGTAGGACGAGCTTTATAAATCGTAGAGGATTTTGATTCCTGACATCATTCTTTTATATCTAAACTCATAACGATCTTACAGATCGAACAGAGTTATCGGAAACCGAAGCGTTTAGGTTTAGAAATTTACAGAAAACTAGAAAAGCCAATGTATTTTGGATTATTTTATTATTTAAGTACTGATTTCATATCAATCTTTAACCCCTGAAGAAGGAATAATCTTGCGGTCGCTATTTAAGAAAGCAAAATATATATATAATATAAATGTACCTATACTATACCTACATACCTTTACCTTGCGCTGTTGACGTGCGTCCGTAAACAATTTTCGAAGAAACACAGTCGTTAATTAATAACAATCAGCCAGTGAAGCTCGTTTCAGGTAATAATTGGGTAACTGTTATGCGCTTAGCTTGACGATAGGACTTGGGGTCAACAACTGAAAAACAATAAGGAATACAAGTGAAACTCATTAGTCACGCGACCGACATCACGTGTTACTTAATATTTTCTGCATAAATATAAAAGTTTTGATACATACGGAACAGTTTTGAGTATTATTTTGACGCTGAGGAATATTAGAGGTTATATTACGATCGCATGTATTAGATTCGTGTCGAACGATTTATTTCACAGCTGTCAAATATAAAAGAAACATAAACAATATTTTAATAAGTAATAACTGGTAATTGTGACTCAGAATTCAGATTATATCTATACTGATATTATGAATACAAAAGTAACGATGTCTTTTAAATGTTTGTTGTTAAACTTTTATAGAGAATTATTATTTTTAGAAATGCATATGGTAGTATTTTTATTTTATTTGTAATCGTATATTGTACGTACATTGGAAGAAGCCGGACTTTACCTGAAGGCGGTGAAGAAAAACCACGCACGGAAACCTCTAATATATATAATAGATAAATTTATAAATTTTCTACCCTTAAGTAAGACATTTACTGATTGGGATTCATGCTCATACATTTTTTTAGGAGGTGTGCTATTAAAATACTTCCACATAGTTAAATTGCACGTAGTCGCAGGTCAGGTTTCATAGTCAGAAATTAAGGCGTAAATCTGAAACGTTTGTAACGGTCAGTTTGCGACTAACGCGATTTTAATGCGAAGTAACGCGATGACTCCGGCTTATCACTATCGGCGCCGCAGTACATCATGCGATAACACGATGGACCGCCTCGTTGAACGCATAACGTTTTCTACATTTGCCACACACAACCTTAATGTATGAATTTTGATATACATTTAAAATTGATGTAACGTCAATGTCTTTTTAAATATCGGTGTAATGTAAAATAATTTTCTGTAAATGTCTCATTACTCGAGTTAAACCTCGTTTTTGAGGCGAAGGTCTGAAGCTATTCCATTACAGATTTTAAGGCGTATTATAAACATAAAATAACACGAATGTTATTTTATATTACTACTATAAATCATTACCATTACACAGTATAAAACAAAGTCTACCGCTGTCTGTCCCTATGTATGCTTAGGAATCTTTGGTATTACACAACGGATTTTGATGCGGTTTTTTTGAAATTTAAAGATTGATTCAAGAAGATGGTTTATATGTATGATACGTTTTGCGTGTATAGTAGAGAAACACTGATAATTTTAGAGGTTTTCGAATGTGATGTCGTAAACAAACACATGTTTTGCGCTTACATTGCAAACGCTCTCTGAATCTTACGATTACGAGATCAAAATAGTGTACTACAGTATTGTACACCCTAAAAAGGTCTTCAAAAATGGTCCATTGTGTTATATGTCTATTTCTTAGGGATAACCCACAATAACCATTTTTTATCCTTAACTTTTTACGAGAAATAATGGCTTATTTTCGAATCAATTTTGAGCAATACAGCATTAATCCTTATCCATTGAAGTACCTCAAATACATTATGAATTTAATATAGATCAATATAGCCTTTTACAGCATTTACTTTAAATAAATATTTTCGGAGATATTACAGATTTAAAACGTAGGGACATAGCGGCTTGTATTGTCTAATGACTGAAAAACTGTAAACGTTGCAAGACAATCAGTAGTATTTTTAGTATCAGCATTGCACCCGTGCGAAGCCGGGGCGCGTCGCTAGCTATGTTTATAAATGACAAAGAGGCTTTATATAAGATTGTTAATTTCTTATTGTTTAGATAAATAATTAAGCTAACACCATTAATGCATTACCAACTTAAGTGAGATCTTCGAGTTTTTACGAAACTTGAGACTGTCGTTATAATTGTTTGTTTCTTTCTTCTTTCTCTTGATAACAAATTCAGATATCAAATAATATTTTTTACTTAATTAACTAATTAAGTAACATTAACAAACGATTAAGAGTAGTGGGTTAGGTTTGAACTAACGCAATCATTAGATATATCTTAGGCATGCTTATACCTTAAATATATTTATTCCAGCACACCCAAGATGGAGAAAACTTACAAAGGTAATAAGGGTAAGTAGGGTAAATAATCAAAAATAATTACTGAAAAATAATAAAAGAAAAACTTCCAAGTTTTGTTTTGTTAAACAATACAACTAACACATAAAATGTCGTATCCTATCACTTAATAAAAGAGTAATTTGTAAAAATAAAATTTAATAATAAATTACAATTCGGATTGTACGAGTATTACAATTTGATTCAGTGTTTTAGTTTTGTTATTGAGGTCATTGACATCACATCCAGGCACGATTCTCGTATGTATTTTTCATATATAAGCAGATTAACCAGCGAAAAGACTTTTATCCATTGTGAGAATTTAATAACTGTGAAAAGTAAAACAAACAAGCGGTAAAACGAAAACCTCGTAGATCTCCGCAAATCCTCGACCTGAGTCGCGACAAAGTCTGTTTGGGGAAATTTGTTTAACTCAAGTTGAAAAGGGGCAGATATCTGCAAACAAAAGTAAAAGATTCAACGACTGTTCCGAATGACATCAACGTAGAAAATCTTATTATGGAGCACTTACCTACCATTTAAAATTTGACAGGTGAAACGTTCCCGCCGTCTTTAATTGAATAGAAATTAATTTACATAAATAACAGAAAAACAGGTTGATTTTTTAGTGTATTTTCGTATATTTTTTTTATTGTAATTTGCTATATTTATGTACCAGCTATCCGCCCCGGCTTCTCACGGGTACAATAAGGGTCAAAATACAACTTTTAGATTGAAGGTAAAACATAAAAATATGTTTATTTTTTCCCGGCTAGGAAAGTTGAAATTCTCAGAATTTCTCTACTATAATATGCATGTAATATACTTAAAGTCTTCCTCTTGAATAATTCTATTTATTTATGAAAAACGCATTTAAATCCGTTAATCTGTTATCCGTAGTATAAAAACATCTAATCGTACAGACGGCGAGAAGCGGCTTTTTTATATACTTTAATTGATTTTATTGATAATGAATAACAGGCTTACCTGGGAAAGTTAAAAATATCTGCCTCTTTTTATTATAGACTAAATATATATATATATGTGGTATAACAAGATATTTAAGTTAATTATTTTAATGTTAAACCTCCTTATTAGATGATTTATTTTTTACAAAGATGATATACTGGACAGTTGTTAGAGAATGTATGGCAATGTAAGTGTATGTACGTGTTAATTGAAAATCAGAAATTATTAAAGAAATATTACTTTTTAAAGCGTTTCACTCACAATATATATAACCCCAAATATATATACATATTTAATAACGTTTTGTACCATAATGAATTAGTCGAACGTAAAACTAGATCTTAAAAGGAAAAAAACTGAAAATTTATTTAACGAACAAAAAAACAAAAAAGAAAAAAGCGTGCAATCTAACTTACCCCAACTGTTTGATGTGTAATTTTCGCACGTGATCTCTTAATGAACTCACTGCGTTTCACATATTTTAAACATATGTTACCGACTTTAGGTATTTAGATTTAAATACATTGCGGAAATATACGATACTTTAATAAATCACAAACTATATTTTTAAAATATTTTAGTATTTCAATTGATTCTTTCCGTTTAGATTTAAATATTTATTTTGATTGATAATACGGTTTTTATTTTGACTAGAAATTAAGCGTATAATTAGAGTCGGACAAGCAGCCATTCGTTTGACTGGACACAAACAACAAAGAAGTGTTAACTAATAAATATTAAGTGTTTTTTTTTTACTATAATTAAAATCCTAACGTTGATAATTAAAGTGTTATAGTGTAAAGTTAAGTGTTGTGAAGTTTGAGTAATTTAAATAATGAAGGCGTAACACATATATGTATACTTCTTTAGCAATACAAACTTTACTACTATATGGTAGTTCTATGATAAAACAAATCATTCGCAAATTCGATGGCTTTGTGATTATGATAAACTTTATATATGTCATACATAATTCATTGGATCGTCAATTATTTAAAAATCTTTCTCGGAGGTAGAGCTTGTATGTATGTATGCTTTGTGTAGGTACCACTCACTCATCAGATATTCTACCGCCAAATAGAAATACTTAGTATTGTTGTCTTTGAAGGGAGCCCTACAGGAATAATCAATTCTAAGTTAGGCGGCACAATAGCGATGTATATAATATTTCTTAGTGTAAATATGGTGACCACTAAAGATTACGGGATTTATTTGTTCGCTCGTCTAGCTTTTTTTGTAAAAATGAAAATTCAGTTGTGTTTGCCCTGTTTGAAATCGTCATAATCTTGTAATCTTGGTAATTTAATTGTATTTGATTATTATTATTTGTTATTGCTGAAAAAGATTGACCACTGATTGTCCTATTTTTTTGGTAGATCGTACGTTCCGTGCGTGTTTTAACTTTGTATTAAACATCTTGTGAAATTACAATACAAAAGTGCTCACAAGAATCTACTTGAACTATATTTTGATTTCGTTTCTAAAGTTAACTTGGATTTATCCCAGTTAACTGTTCCTTAGAACAGTGTACACATTTGCATCTCGCAATATACGAGATCTGCCAAATTATCAACATCTTATGCATCTATTAAGCACGAGTTTTTCGTTAAAACGAAAAATTTAAGTATATATAGTATGTCTCTAAGCTGAATCGGTTTGGCTCCAGCCCAGTTTCGAGTCCGGAGGTTGAAGGTGGACAGCATTATGCAAATTACCATACTCTTTGTTCTGTTCCGTAATGTTATTTACATCTTATTTATTTAGAACAATGTAATGGCCCGGTCACGTTGCCATCTACTGCTGGGCGGCTTAAGGGTGGATTTAGGAGTATGTAAAATATTCATGATATATGCTTTACGTTAAAAATAATTATTCAGACAAAAAATTGTATTACTTTTTATTTTATTATGAATACTAGCTCTATCCTTAGCGGTTTCGTATAGGTAAGGAGTGTTTGGAAAAATCTGTGTTAGTGTTTTTCATCATGACGCTTATTTAAAAATATGTATGTGATGAACAGGAAGCGAGAGATATGAAATAGCCGAGATGGCCCAGTGGTTAGAACGCGTGCATGTTAACCGATGATTTCGGGTTCAAACTTAGGCAAGCACCACTTCATTTAGTGCTCGGCGGTGAAGGAAAACATCGTGGGGAAACCTGCATGTGTTTAATTTCAACGAAATTCTGCCACATGTGGATTCTACCAACCTGCATTGGAGCAGCGTGGAATATGCTCCATACCTCGAAGAAGGAGGACTTAGCCCAGCAGTGCGAAATTTACAGGATTTTTATGTATGTATGTTATGTGATGACCATATAGCGCAGAGCGATTTGTATTGTCTAATGACAAAAACCTGTGAACGTTGTAAAGATATTTTGTAGTATATTTAGTATCAGCATTGCACACGTGCGAAGCCGGGGCGGGTCGCTAGTATAAAATAAAACGGTATTAAATTATTGTGTTACATTTTATAAAATGGTGCAGATACTTTTTGCTCAACGTTTTAATACCACCCACACAACTTGAGAAAATAAGCGGTAACGTCGATAAAAACGTCGGCTTTCTGTCTATTTTTCTGGTTTTGATATCAATATTTATATAATTGAATAATATTTTACCGTGACGTTGTGATCCTAATATAGACCTCTAATTATCTGGGGATAACTTTCCGACACTCAATCTTAATGGAGTCGATCAATTAACTTCGGCGCTTCTTCCGGCATCTTAACGGCTCTGTTGGTTTTAGCTCGGATTTTTTGGGGTTTTATACGAAGAATGTTAACTCTATTTACATATACATGTGCAATATAATATTAAATACAATTTAAAGTTATACAAATAATAATTAAGACTATTTATATAAAAACCAAAATTAAAATAAAGAAACATCCAGTATATGCAACCCCAGCTGGTCAAAAATCTCATACAATCTTTTGTTTATTACAGTTAGTAATTATTTCACGAATTAAGACGTCCTTAGTCTTTCCTGTATGTTGGTAAATTATAAAGGGAGTTTATGGTCTTTTTTAGTATTTGGGTAATTTTCGAAAAGTACGCAACGAATTTTAAAATTACAATTAATCTTTGAAAACTATATCGTTCGAGATATCTAATAGATGAATGATCTTGCTGATTTAATTTGCATTGTCATTACGAAGAGACTGAGATGATCAAACGGCACTCATAATTGAAAGCGAACGTATCTGGCGTGCGCACAAACACGGACTGTGGACAATGGACTGATGGAATGTTTACCTTTCTGCCGGCGTCCACTCATGTTATTAGGGTTCTAAAGCGATCCTTATATCTTTTAAATTTTATGCAATCTTGCTCTTACTATTACTCACATATCTATACTAAAATTATATAAAACTCTGTCTGTTGCCTCTAAACCGCTGAAGCGATTTAGATGAAATTTGGCGTAGAGCAGATTTGAGCGGGACTCAAAGGACTCGGGAAAGGATACAGACTACTTCTTTAATTCACTCTTCGAGTAAGTAATATGGGAATTACCGCTTTGTGTGTATTAGGTAAAGTTTTATAAATTGGCGAGTTAAGCCGCAGGTTCAGCTAGTTTGTATATAGGCATGATTATACGTCACTGACCGTGTGAATGATTTGAATGAATATCATTACAAAGAATCTATACATAATATTATAAGCCGGTAATGTTTTATGGGCATAATCTCGGTAACATTTGTTGTAAAATCCAATTTTAAAATATTTTCATAATTTTAATAGTAGCAAGCTACATTATGCCTGAGTGCGATAGGGTACCTATAAATTATATATATCAATTTTTTTTATCGTAAATTTCATCCGAGTGACTCCGGGGTGGATCACTTTATTTGTTGAAATACTTTTAGCACTATACGAAAAAAATGCCAACCCAACAAGTATACAATCTAAGTGAAGTTGCTTCTGTTTGAGAAATAATTTAAAAATATGATGTAAATGACGAACCACGACCAGCGTCCTGAAATGGAATATAACAAAATTATTCATTTATATTATTAATAGATCGCTAGTTCATTTAAAACCATCGAGCAAAATAAATTGACTTGCCTGATATGAGTTAATAAAGCTATTAACACATATGTATTACGTAAATATAAAATCCAAAACGTTTGTTTTAGGTTATAGGAGCTCTTTATTGTCAGTATTTTAGGGAACCAGACGAGCAAATGGACTATCTGATGGAAAGTGGTATTGGCACTATGAGATATACATCACTCTAAGCCGTTGGATTTAATATATTACATACATTGTGGTTGTAATCACGTAATCACTCACCTTTCGTCCAGAACTCAGCCATACAGAGTGCGGATGTTTGGCGCTGGAATAATTTATTGTAGGTGTCAACATTGACGGACCTTTATAAAGCCCTACTACCAGGCGTAAGCAAGCTTATACCTGTGATGTGATCTGATTTCCTAATTATAACTATGAAGATTTAAATGACTAAATGTAATACTTTATATAGTTTAGATCCTCTTGATTTAAATATAATTTGATTTTTTTCCCGTCTCCGTAATATGATAAGCTCTTGAAGATTTGTATTGAGTGACAACTTAGTATTGTCAGCGAAGTAAACTTTCGCAATAAACGACTAAAATTATAACAAAACAGAGGGTTTGACGGATATATACATTAAAGATATTTTCAAACGAGTCTTTTAGGGGGATTTCAATTACTTATAGATTTATGAAGTTAGTTCATTGCAAAAACATCTTATACGTGACTAACAGGAACTCAAATTTATTTTATTACATCACGTGCGATTTATTTTGTGGGCTTCTTACAATGAGTCTACATTAAATTTGCGATAGAACTACAAATTACTTTACCAGTTATATAGAAACAAACTTTAAGAATAAATTTTATTAGAATTTATATACCAAACCATACATATTAAAATACAGTACCATAAGCATAAAAAAAAAAATATCCAGCCAAGTGCGAGTCGGACTCGCGCACGAAGGGTTCTATACCATTGACTAGATAAATAACAGTAGGTATACATATTTATTGATATCGAGCAAAAATAGGATAAAAATGGGATTTGATGGGATTCTTTAAATATTTATTTTATTTTGTTTTTAGTATTTGTTGTTATGACAATATAAATAAATAACTTGTGAAAATGTTGTTGAGATACAGCCTGGTGACAGACAGACGGACGGAGAGACGGACGGACAGGCAGCGAAGTCTTAGTAATAGGGTCCCGTTTTTACCCTTTACTAACAAACGTACCTAACCTGTTTTTTTAAATCACCAGAAGTATCTTAAATACCCACTGATATACTAAAATTATTAATTTAAATTCTATATAAGGAGATTCATTAAATTTTCATAATAAGAGTATTGCTATATAAGGGTTTTTAAAAATTTAAATCATATAGCATAAATACTAATAAATGCGTACGGAACATAGTCGATGTACGACAGTATCACGAGGACAGTATCACCCTGAACGCGGTCTTATATTGCACTCTAAAAGGTCATCGTAGGTCATTTTAGGTCACCTGATAATAGTTGACAATCGGTAACAAACCAAATATTACTCGAACGCGATCATAAATTAGTTACGGTAGAAAAAATAGTATATTCTACTTTTAAATAGCTTTCAAAACAAAAATAGACATATACACAGGGAGTTTTTAAAAATACTAGATGGCTTAGATAATTTAGATCAATCTCAGCTAAAATAGATTCTTAGGAGACGCAATAAAAATCAAAATTGAATATTAAATAATATAACACTTAATACATATTCATAAATAAACATAAATTTATAATATCCTACGTAAAGCGCTAACAGAAATAGTTTTCCAGGTAATATAAGCCTAAAGTAGGCGAGGACCTCTTTAATATTATATGAAGTATGATATAGGCAATCTATTAATTTTTCTGAAGGAATTCTTTAATAAATAATTTGTTAATCTCTACTCATAATGATTAAAATATTTTTAGCGATCATTATATATAAAAAATTTAAACGTCAATGGCGCTATAAAAGCCGCCTAGCGATTTGAAAAGTCTCAGAATCGATCCTGACCCCTTGAGCTATGGTCGTCCTCACTTCTAACACAAGCGATAAGCTTAAAAGGGGGGGAATATAAAAAGGAATATTAGTAATTTGGTCTCCTATAGTAGTCTCTTTCAGATCTTAAATAAATTTATTTACAAATTGAAATTAAGGAAAGCTTCTGTAAGCATAATGATCGCTTAGAATAATGGCAAGAATGCTTGGAGCATTTTCCGCATTTTTTATTTTTTCTCTCTGTGCGAAAAATTAACCAACCTCTTTAACTATCTGTGGAAGCAATAAGAGGTGTTACTAGTACCCGCCACTTCCTATTTTATCCTATTTTAATGTTTTAACGAATATAATCTTGAATATGAAAAAATATATGTATGGAAAATGTTTATTTTCACAATGTACAACTTCAACATTATATTCATTTATCCTTTGGTACCCGTACTAGGTAATACTCGTGGGTACCTATTTCGAATTTATCAATACATGCTTTTTGTTGTCGCTCGGTTTTTATATAACATGAAATTAATAATTAAAAAGTTAATAATAATAAACACGCCGCATGCATTTCAATAACAATCTTAGTTTATAATATAGACGAAAGCTTTTTAATATTGATTAATAATATCTAGTCATTATTTGGTGGTAGGGCTTTGTGTAGGTACCATCCAGTCATCTGATATTCTACCGCCAAACAACAGTGAGTGACGCAGTGTAACTACAGGCGTAAGGGACATAACATCTTAGTTCAATGGTTTGTCAAAATTAAGTTAGTAGCACTTTAGCGATATAAGGAATGGTTAATATTTTTTACAGAGTCATTGTCTCTGGGCGGTGATGGTCATTTATTCGTCCTACCTATATCATAAATAATAGTTTTTCAATTGACTCATAATTTAAAGTAGCGAGCAATGAAATAATTATTTATTTATTTAATTGACATTTACGAATGTAAAATACAATATAGTTTAAATAGCAATAAATTTACATATATAAAAATAGAAAAAGGAACTTCAACAGGAAGCTATGTAATTATATAACATAATTACAGCATAATTTAAATTAACTAAAACTTGTACTTCATTTCAACATGCAAGTCATACATTTAATGTTAATTTCTATAAACTATAAGCCCACTGGAATGTATCATATTATATATAACATTTTGAATACGCAACAGAAATATCTTAAACTACTTTGGGGATATTATTTCTGGCTTCGTTTCCGTTTATTTTCCAGGGTACAAAGTAGTTTGTTTACTCTCTGGTCATAATCTGTTTCCATACTAAAAACTAACTATCCGTCAGGGCTATAATATTCTACATAGAATGTTTATATATTATACAATTTAAACAAATTGTCAATTATTTAACACCTAAAACTTAATCATGAATCCATCCGCTTATTGTTTAAAACCGCATGAAAATTCGTTCGATAGTCTTTTGAGTTTATCGCATTCATTCAGACAGACAGAATATTTTATTACACGTAGTTATCACGAAGATCGTTTGCCGTTGAAAATTTAAATATTAATTTAAAAAAAAAACATGATTACTTATAGGGATTTAGAGATAGCTCGTAATTTGAAATTATTGTATTGTTAAATTAATGACTGAATTAATAGCAATACATGTCGACAATACTAGAATAGTCGGAGATGCATAGATCATTAATTTGACAGTTTAATAACGTCTGTCGGCTTTGTAAGCGTTGCAGAAATCGCGCACCGTGTCCGACAATCCCAACATTTCTATTACTGACAGCCAGTCTTGATGATAACGAAATTATTACATCTTAAGCGAGTCAGAGGTTACTGATGCTGTATTATTTGCAAGCTAAGGGACATTTATTGCATATTAAGTAATATATTACATTTATGACTGTAGTGTTGTGCCCGTGGTTCAAAAAGAACACATTTTGAGTTATGTTTTTGTATATAGGTAGAACAATCGTGAAATACTAAAACGTAATATGCGACAAAGACTATAATAATGAATACATTTAAAGTATATAAGCGTCATGTAAGCGTATTACCGCGAGTATGGGAAAATGCGGGAAATATGTTAACACATATTTGTATATATATAATATAAAACAATATCACTTTATACCATATGTCCGTATCTCTAACCTTATGAGAAATCTGTAGAGTGGTATAGAAGAAAACAATATTGTTCTAGTGAACCACTCAACAGATTTTGATAAGGTTTTCACTAAAACAAAGTCCAATAAAGTACCAAGGTTTGTGTATATAATTTGTCACTATTTCGTATAAAATGGCTGGGATATGACGATGTTTTATCCAAAAAACTGTTTTCGTACAATAACTAACGCCGGCTAATCCTAATGCGATACATCAAAATAATGTTCTAGAAAATTGTAGGTCTTAAAATGACCTACATTTTTCACAAGAAAAGTTATCTATATATAACTATCTTAATCCATGACAAATTAGTAAAAACTATAGTTTGTTTGCGAAACGAATTTCTCATTACTTAGTAAGATTTTTATGTTATAATAGGCGACAAATGGGCCGCATGATGGTTAGTGGTCACCACCAGCCATACATTATACCATTGCGGCACCAACCTTGGGAGCTAATATGCTATGTCTCTTGTGCCTGCTGTTACACTGGCTCATTCACCCTTCAAACCCGAATACAAGAATAGTAAATTAATGTATGAGAATTATACAACAATATTGATATATTAGTCGTTTAATTTAAATAATTATTTTAATAATATAATAAAATATAATATATACAGTGTGGAAATAGTTTTTAGTAAAAGTGAAACTGATTTTAATAATTTAATTGTGTTGTCTAATACCTCGGTACATATATTTATCGAGTACAGATTTACACATTAAAAAAATACAAACTATTATTATTCATTGGTGCAATGATAATATAAGATTTGAAAAAGCTAAACATTAAATCGATAACGAATAAAGCAAAGACAAATTTGCCCTAAAACGTAAATAAAAAGGAAAAATAATGAAACTCGATACGTCCTTGTCAAACCTTCTCGATTGTACTGCTAACGAATACTTTTAATTGATGCTAAATACACGACTACAAACGCTTTGTAAATTCCTTCCTAGAAATTGCTACGGAAGGGGCTATTGAAAGAGGAATATACGGACTGTTTTACAAAAATACCCTTGGATATAAAAGTTTACCTACTGATATTGTCGTATGATATTTTTTTATTTTATTTTGGTTTAATGTAAGAGACTAATGAACACTCAGCTGATGAGTCTTATGAGTGTTATGTCTTGGCCCATTAGCCTAGCTACTGTGATAACTGATGACGATGTCCTCCTGAACGGAACGAAATTTCTGAAACGACGGCCATTTTCAAGAGAAACTAACCTATTGGGCAAGTCAGCGCACAAGTGTAAGTACACTCTTATAATCTGATGGTAAATTTGACTCGACCGTAATAAGAGTTCAGCGGCAGGATTAGCGATTTTACGTATTTTCCGAGGTAGTCGTAGTATCCCGAGTTTCACGGAAGTGTAAACGTTGACAACATTTAGACTACAGGTTGAAAACTCAACAATTTATAGACATACTTTTTATTGATTCGAACCAGTATTTAAACCCAGGACACTGAGTTCTGTAGCTTTAAACACAAAACCAACAAAACACTGTTACAATTATTATACCATTCCTTACACCGATAAGGCACTACCAACTTAATATGATGTCCCTGAAACTCTCTGAAGTTATACTGACTTCGACACCCTTTATACAGGAACATAGTAATACAAAGTCTGATGTTTGGTAACGGAAAAATTTAAAAATTTTTGGTAGAAAAGGGCACTAATAAATCTTAAGAATAAAAGACCCACTTACTTAGACAAGGTTTTACAAACACTCTATACCAATTACTACTGCATTTGCTAAAAATATTTTAAATAGACTAAATTATTCTATTTAAACGTCAATACTAATTATTCGACATTTTGTAAAACATAAGCCTATATTATTAATTTACAGTCCTAAAACGTCAACTACAATATGAACGACGTGTGGCTCATAAGCTAGTGCAATTGAATCCTCTTCATTCTTGAACTAAGCAATTCCTTTTATTCAAAAAGTATCTTTGTTATTTGTATGTATGTAAAGACATGCGGACGATAGAGTCACGTGATCGTTAGTGGCCACAACCGACCGAAGACATAGATATTAACCAATTCTTACATCGTGAATACACCAACCACCTCGGGAACTATGTCACAGCAATGCAAAGTTGTTCTGTTTAGCAGTAGAATATATGAGGAGAGGGTGGTAATCAAGTCAGCAAGTTTGTCTTTGATAGGCAGCTAAGCAGTACTGCTGAGCAGTACTATTACTGTACTGTAAATATGTAAGTACTGTACTGTAAGTACTGTAAGTATATACTTCGTATCTCACTGGTGGAATGTTGAAAACCGATTAACGTTGATACGCAATTTGATGCGTTTATCTCTTAAATGTCATAGCACTTAGTATTGTCAAAGGCGCATACTGTTGTATGACATTAATTCTGATAAATTTTTTTTGGTATATTTCGAGTTAGTTTCGACAGAATAGTTTTGCAGATTATATCAAATTATTGTTTTGTAGTTCTAAATACATGTATTTGTAAAGTTTCCAATCTATAACGACACTTATAGATAAAATCGATTATGACTTTGTTAGTTCTAAGTGAAGCTAATAAAAACAAGAGTTATATATGCAACTGCATTTTAAAACATTGTAAAAAAACATAATAAAATACACGCAATCGGCGTACGTCATTTGGTATAATTATTGTAAGGGTTCACGGCTACGATAGACTTTATTTCCTAACTGAAACTTCTGCGTACTGTTATCACAGGATCTGTTTAAAGTTCGCCAAACAAATTTAGCACGGGTCATTAATTTTAGACTGCCTGTTTTTATCAAGAAGTTTAAAACACTTTTTCAGTTCGGAAATGTCGTATATTTTAATCATTTGTGAAGTTTACGCGTGTTCGACCTCGTAACTGTTACAGGCTGGTACCGAGTGTCGCTTTATCTGTTAAGTCACTTTTGTTTCACTATTAACTCTGAATGGTAAATAATAGTCATATAACATTCGGGTGTAACAAAAACATACTTTCGATTAATTTGTTTTCGTTGACTACGTCTGTTTAAGTTTAAAATTTTATAGTAATCAGTAATGAATACACCAGTACACGGAATGTTTTGTTAGTATTTGTCCGATTTTATAAAACTTATAATTCTTAGGTTGAAATAAATTCAAAATTGACAAAAAAAAAACTGGGAGAAGTTTTTTTTTTTTCTTAAATCTTAAATCGGATTTCTTATTTTTTATGAAATCGGATACAATAACTAAATATGTATTTATTGAATATGTAATATTAATGTAACTGCATAAATAAGTATTTTAAGAGCAGTAGTAAAATATGATTGTATTTATTTACTTAGTGTGAAGAAAGAATACCGTGTTGAAATACGAAGCGTAGGGTTGCATAATACCGTTAGGAATCTTTAGTTATGACTTATGACATTTCGTTGGCTTCATGCTAATTTGTGACTTAACGTGTTTAGGGAAATAAAGTCGATGTAAGTAGCTGTTAATTATTGATTAGCGACACACATACATGATTAATAAACAACGAAGACGAAATATAAAAAAAAAACTATTATTTTTAAAATACATTCGTTTTCAGGAAGTTCACAGAATTGACAACACGATGACGCGTACTCATTAATATACAATGACATTTCTAAGGCCGTTTACTGTTAGGAGAAAAAGGCCTAAGTTCGCAGAAGTAATGCAGCGGCGACGTCCAGTCGGCCAGTCGGTGTTTCCTAGGAAAACAATAAATAATAAAGTCCTTAAAGTTTTCGATTGATTTTTTTTTTGTCATGACTAGTTGGTATGTAAATTATGATATTATTTATAGTATTACAGACATACGCAGTCAGACATACGATTTCTTTATCATAAAATAAAGAGGTAAAATTGGTTTGATCGTATATAGTTTATCTTATCTACCGAACTAATGGTCAACTTTTTAAAAATTTTCACTGGTATAAAACTGCATTATTTCTTAGTGCATGTATAAACTATATTTATGTCATGCATATTATCCCAATTTTTATCTTACAAGTTGTAAAGATGTGCCTCTTAAAACATAATATCACTAGAAGATGTATCACAGATTACAAATAATGTGCAACGAAAAATCGTTTTCTGTGAAATGGGCAATCGGATGGCTGTAACAAAATAAACCGGCCAAGTGCGAGTCGGACTTGCGTACGAAGGGTTCTGTACTGAATATGTAAACAATAGTTTGTACACAAATTTCACATTGGGTACGGAACCCTAAAAAAGTGCATAACGCGACACACTAAACATAAGAATTTTTTCTGTAAAATATTTGTTTGTCAAGTAAAACTAAATATTTTGTAAATATTTCGAGCGTTTACATGGTGCTTGTTTTAATATCGGCCAAAAAGCGGCAAAAAAAACAATTTTGTTGTATAACCCTCTAAATATTTATTTTATTTTAATTTTAACCTTAAGCTAAGCCAAAAAATACGTCTATAACATCGTGAGTCTCGTCGCATTGTCTAAAAATATTTTAATAAGTTAACATTAACATTTGGTTAGTGAATAATTGCAATTTGGGTGCGTAGTATTAGAGGTGTCACAAACTATCTCGTTGAATAAAAGGTTGAAGACTGGGAGTGATGTTTGGTAAGTGCTTTCTATTCCTTGACCATGTCTTTTCCTTCCATTGTTCTATTTTATTCGTCATCTGATCGTTAACATCCATCTCTATTATATCTCTGCTCACACACTCCATCCATTTCGACTTAGGTCGTCCTCTTTCTTTCCCACCCTCTATGCTCCATCATTCTTATAGCAACGTGTGTCTCCTCTCTGCGCCTATCTCTATACCAACTCAAACGGTTTCTTTTCACTTTTTCGGTTATTGGCGCTACTTTCAAGCTGCCTCTTATAAACTCGTTCCTTATTCTATCCATTTTCGCTACTCCACACATCCATTTCAACATCTTTTTCTCTGTTACATGCCATTTCTTTTCATACTTCTTCCTCTTCCAACATTCCGATCCGAAGTTGTATCAATAAATTATAAGAAAATTTATCGACTCAACCGTTGATTATAAAATTTAATTTGAGTATTGATAATTCATTATATAACAAAATTCTATGATATATAAATATTTCGTCCTAATTTCACTCATGATGAGGATTTTAATCTAATTTTATGTTTGCAAAGGCGTATTGTTACGTATGTGTATATTTTTTGATAGGCAAAAATCTACTTCAATTTACGTTGAAGTAAGTTACAATATTTCACTCTAGTTTTCAATAGCGTAGATGTATTGAATACAATTTCTAAAAGGATCTTAGAAGGTTTCAATGTTGCTTCGAGCGTCAGAAAATATTTGGTTCACGAGGAAGTGTCGTATCATTTACAACCGCAGTATTTAAATTGAAGGTAATAAGGCTATTGTATTGATTTATTTTCAAAACGGTCTTTTAAATTAACTGGCATTTCATATTTTTAGCCCAATACAAATAATACATAATTTTAAATTTGTTTAACGAAAAATACCTTTTTTAACAAACTAGTGACTATAGAAGTGGTTACTGCGGTAATGGTTAACGACCACGGGTTCAATCCTCTTTCGTAAAGATACATAGAACATTACATAAGGTATAAAAATGACTTGATTTGTTAGTTAGTTAAACGTTGTGTTAGCATTTTGTGTATTAAGTGAACTTGTTATTATAGTTTAGTAGGTTGTTATTGTGACGTGTTTATATGTAAGTCTTATGCGGTAAAATTCCTTTTAACTATTACCTATTTATATAATAAAGCCAAGATATCAAATTAATAATACTAGCCTACGAATTTATTATAATGTATTTTTCTTATGTCTGTAGGAAAGGGCTAACGAAATGGGAGGCTCCGCGCCGGTGCAACCCCTTTGCACTGTTCTTCAACATTCAGTAGTCCGCGAGATACCGTGGCGAGCGGTCGTGTACCGATTTAACCAAATCATCGTTAAACTTTTGACGGACTTCGAAGAAACAGATTATAAAGTTTACCGCCCTCTTAATCACTGCTTCGCGTGTGTTCAATGCTATCCAATGATGGTTAACGATGTGTTTCGTTCTTAAAATGTTTTATAGGAGTGTGATTTTTTAGGTTTTATTTTAATGTTCGAATGATATTGTCATTATTCTAATCATGCTAACTTTTTCAGTTCATTAATTTGGTGCCCAACGTTAGTCTTTTGTTTCGATAAATTAATGGATTTAAGAGTATTTTTATTGTAAACATAACAATACGAAGACGAATAAGTGCAAAGACTTTTGACAGCATCACTTTTGAACTGACTGTCGCATAAAAATGACAGCTATATATAATTTAAGTTTTTCTAGACTTACAAACATGATTCTGTCATTTATAATATTGGATTGGCTGCTTGCAAGAAGCATACACGCTACGATACGTAAGTGTTGAAACATTTATTTAATAATAAAATCAAGGCATAGCGTTAACTTATTCTTTCCGTGATTTCCTTGCGTTACTTTAAACCGATAATACTTTATGCTAGGTTATACTTGGTGAAAGGTCAATGTCGAAACTTATAAAAATATTACTGTTAAGTATGTACCTATGTACACAGTTTTCGTTTTGTAAGTCTTATTGGTAATATATATTTATATTTAGTTAAAAAATATATCTGTAATATGTTGCTTTTTTTTATTATGTTTGAGCCTGTGTTTAATTAAATCTGCGGTATTATTATTGTTAAGTATGTACCTAGATATGTATGTACTACATAGTTTTCGTTTTGTAAGCCTTATTGGTAATATATATGTATTTAGTTAAAAAAATATATATATTTGTATAGTTTTTAAAAAAACAACATAATGTTTGTTTTTTATGTTTTAGCCTAAATTGAAACTGCGGTATTTTTATTGGTTTATAATAAATAAAAAAGTAAAGCAAGGCAAATATGTCCACGTTTGTTCAATATATTTTTAATTCAACTTCATTTGAAGTAGTCACACACAGGTTTTGTATGACAATTCATGATAACCGAGTAAGTAGGCTCCTGACGTTTCTACATTTGCTCAAAAATCAACGAAAATGTTAATGTAAACAAAACAATATATTCAATAAATAAAATAAAATATGCCATATACAAAACTCAAATAACTTTTATAATATCCTGAACAATTTTATTAACTGATTGCTAAACGAACATAATAACATTTAAAATGGCTTCAATTATCTCTTTTTTATTTTTCCCGCCAATTCCTGTTTTATCGACGCATGAATTTTGCCGACAAACTTTTTTTCTACCCTCGCTGCCCGTAAAATAATGCTACTGTTTATAATTATATAAATATAAACCACTAGCTTACTACTCTGATTTCTTATGGACACAATTATTAAAATATTATATTATTATGACGATGAAACACAATTATAGTGCTTGAATGTGTGCACAGCTGCATTTTTTATCTCACTCTCATAATACGATGGGACGCCGACGTCCGGAGAGAGTTAAGGCGCATTATCAATGGCCGTGCGTTCTGAGACATTGAATGTCAACACTGGCGTCTTACAAAGCTTAGGATAGCACTGAAAACTACTTGGTAAAAAACCTTTTTATTGGCCTGTCACTGGTTTTGAACCAGGCTTAGTCAGTCAGTTAATCAGTGAATTATAGATTCAGTATTGTGCCAACAATAACTCGGCTATAAATCGCAAGCCTTTTCTATGCACTTTTATAAGTATCTTGTAATAGTATTAAAATATTAATAGTTCTTTTTAAAATAATTAACTAAATTAATATTGATAAAAGATTTTGGCTAGTTGATAGCCTTTTGTAAGGAATTTTAATGTTACAAAAATCGAGGTAAATTTCTTATTTTAAAAATTTTGATCACTCACACATGGACAAATCTCGCACAGACAAATTTTATAATTTGCTTTTTTATTGTATTAGGTAGGCGGGCTGACAAATGGGTCATCTGATGGTAAGTCGTCATCGCCCATAGACTGAAACAAACATTAATTATCCCATACATTGCCAATGGATCACCAATATTGGAAAATAAGTCATGTTTGTAATGTTATCTCCTTTGTACCTGTGGTTGTACTGCCGTACTAATATTTTTTACTGGAACACAAGAATAGGTAGTTTAGTATCGCTGCTTGGCGGTATAATACATATGTAATATCCACCAATATAAAATTACCTACGTCCAAATTATGTCATCCAGAATACGTCAAAGTCACTAAATTTGACGAAAGCTTATACATTTTCACTGATAGTAAAAAGACGGATGTGAAACGATCCTTAAGGTAAGTAATTAACTCGGTCCGTGTATGCTGCACTTTGAGAGACATTAACGATTGGCAAAGCTAAGTTTTAATAGCCCTCGTTCCTTCTATTATACCGGCTCGCTTTGAATATCAGAACACGCGTCGCTTTTTAACGTAACAGTGATTGTGTATCAATTAAGATGGATTTGTTTTGAGCGCTATTGATATTTAACCTGATTGAGAAAAAATAACAACGTAGTGTCGTCATTACGTGTGTTTGTGTAAAATGATATTTAAATTGTTTAAATATATAATTATTGTTATTAATTTAAAATATTATTCTAAAGTACATGAGCTATTTGTTTTAAAATCTATCAGGTATGGGCTATAGAAATTATTAGTTTACTCATAAAAATATAGTACGACTTGTAGTAAGATGTATGTTTTAAGTAATACTTGTGTAAATTTTGACATCAATAAGATTGTTATATATTTAATATAAAACATATGTATATTAAGGCGTTTTCTTTCACTTATGGTCTAATTAATGGTAAAGGTCACCGACAACACATTGACACTTAGAAATATTAGCCATACTTTAAATCGTCAAAAGAGACGAGATGGTACAGTGGTTTGAACGCGTCCATCTTAACCGATGATTTCGGGATCGAACCCAAGAAATCAAAATTGAATTTCTTCCTGCTAGGCGGTGAAGGAAAACATCGTGAAGACATTTGTCTAATTTCAATGAAATTCGGTCATACGTGTATCACTCAACCAGCATTGGAGAAGTACGGTGGAATTTGCTCCAAAACCTTATCCTCAAAGGAAGAGGAAACATGTACATGTAGGACATGTAATGTTTGTAACTTAACTTTTTTTACATCATCGATGCACCACTAACCTGGGCAACTACGACGTGATATTACTTGCGCCTTGAGTTACACTGGCTCACTCATCCTTCAGACCGGTACACATTGTACTTTTTAGAGGTAAAATAAGTGATGAGTGGTACCTACCCAGATAGGCTAAAACCCTACTAAGTAAAAAAATGATTAAATAAATATAAAAACATTACAAGATTCAACATTTTTAATTACATTTTAGGGTAAATATGTTCAAGAACCCGTACTTAACTATCTTATTTAATTTTTTAGTTTTGTAATTAACCATATTCATATGAAGAGGAGCAATTTTTAATGACTTTAAGCACCTCGGTGTTCTACTTTACTTGTAAAAATATAGCGGAATGGTTTTATTAATATGTATATATTAGTAACTAGCATATATAACCGCGACTTTACAGGTCCCTGCCTACCTAATGCAAAACCCGTTCATTCTCTGTGTTAATATATCCTGAGTAAACATAGTCTATGAATATAAGCTCGATGAACAAATTAATGAACATATAATTTAATTTCCGCTTCCATAAACAGACAGAAATTATGTTTTTGGATATTTTATTCGCAAGCTACTCTCAAGATATGTAAAAAAGTATACGTAGAGATTTTATTAGTAGTATTTAGAATGATATGTCAATAAATTGACATTGAAAAATGTATTTTCGTTATTACGTACGCACGTATGTCATATACTAAATTACGTATATCATATATTAAATTGTATTTTTTTATATATTTAGCTATTATTTAATTGCAGTAGAGCTCCAAGTGGAACGATGTGGTTTTTAGCATTAGCAGCCTGTAAATTTCCCACTGCTGGGCTAAAGGCCTCCTCTCCTTTTTAAGGATAAGATTTGGAGCATTTTCCACCACGCTGCTCCAATGCGGGTTGGTGGAATACACATGTGGCAGAATTTCGTTGAAATTAGAAACATGCAGGTTTCCTCACGATGTTTTCCTTGAGCACGGAGCACGAGATGAATTATAAACACAAATTAAGCACATGAAAATTCAGTGGTGCCTGCCTGGGTTAGAACCCGAAATCGTCGGTTAAGATGCACGCGTTCTAACCACTGGGCCATAACACTGTGCCATAAAGATGTGGTTATAAAATTATTATTAATTTAAAATATTATTGTAAGGCACGTGGGCTATCTGTTTTGCAATCTGTCAATGAAATATGTCTACATTCTAAGAAAGTATATGGGTTCTAGATAGGTTATAGTTGTTCAATACTAGTTGTTGTCCGTGGCGTTGGTCTCCAGGTGTAAGGTATAAAAAAGTAATAAAGCCATTGTAGTTCTAGCTCGTTTCGTAGCAAATTTCATCAAATTCGGTTCATTTGTATGACTGTAAATACGTAACAGAGTTACTTTCTTATTTATAATATTAGTATAGATAAAAAATAGCGGCAAGGTCAAGGCAACATCCAGTCAGAATATATAGTGCATATGTGCATACGCTTATGTTTTATGCTTTTTTTATAATTTATGTATTAACTAGTGGCCAGACCCGACTTCGTCCCAGTAAAATAAGACTATTAAGTTGGTATATTTATTTTATAACGTTTACTATTTATTAGTTTATACATATAATATAATTGAAGATACGTGAAGAGAAAACTTTGTACTCCTTTTTAAGAGAATGATGAGTATGAAATTTGGCATACTTAAAGTTTATATGGAGGAGTACAGAAAGGTTATATCTACGTAGTTTGAAACAAAGTCGCATCCCGCCGTTTGTACGCTTATTTTAATGCGATTTTCATCAATAAAGAGTGATTCAAGGGGAAGGTTTATATGTTTAATATATGATAGCCTCGTTGGTCTAGTCTTTCGCCGGCTGTTTTTCCGAACCGATACGACTTGGGAATCTTCAAGCAAAGAGCTTCATTCACTCCTTAAAGGCCAGCCACCTACAAACCTCCCGGTGTTGCAGATGCCCATGGGTGGTGGTAGTCACTTTCCATCAGAACCTCCTGCTGGTTTGCCATCTATAAAAAAAAGTGTCCAATAAGAGGACATACATACACTTCCTTACCTCGGAAAGTACGTAAAGCTCTTGGTCCTGCCTCTGAACTCTTTCGGGTCATGACGGATTATGAGAGTGAGGGAGAAGAGAGTGTACCTCTTGTGCACTATAATATATCCTGCGTAGTTTCCTTGTCTCCCTTGAGATTGTCCGGCCTGACCAAAATCAATCAGGACGACATCGCATGTCATAGCAGAGAAAAGCCGAGACCTCCAACTTTCCTAGCCGGAATATAAAATGATTTTTATATTTACGTTTGTTGTTCAATCAATTCAAAAGTTGTGTATGGACCTTGATTGTACCCGTGCGAAGTCGGAAATGGTAGGGAGTATTGGTTTTAGTAAACGAATAAATTTATAAAAAAAACAACACATGTGTATAGGTCATACATATATTTAATATGAAACATTCACTGTTCACGATCACACTCGCAATTAGAACATACGTCATGTTTAAGTTAAAAATCAATAACGCATTCTTTGACATTAGTAGACTAATATTTCTTATCTTTCGAATTCATGAATCTTATATCATTGTTAGCAATTAATAAAAGATTCAAATTTAGACCAATGAGCGCTAATTGTTTAAATGGATATTATTATTTTATATATTTTTTTAAATATATTAACAAATATACGTGTGTATATATTAACATGATACATAATGTCATGTTTTTTATTTTTAAACTATATTTTTATCGCCTTATGCATCAATACCTTGTAGAGTAATCTATTTAAAAAAAAAGCGCTGGATCGCCTGTCACAGTGGCTTGGTTTGCTTTTTGCCGCGAAGTATGGGTGCTTTGGACATACAATTTTCGAATATTAGAAAATATGCCGCTTTAGTGTGTCTTTGTTTTTATATATTATTTTATTTAAAGTAATTAATGTTATTTAATTGTTGTAAGGTCACATAGTTGGAAGTCATTCATTATATTCATTTCTTATCTATAAGAATATATACGAAAGTAATTTTTCATACAAAATATATATAACTTTACTCAAATTGATTTAAAAAAAAGTTATTTAATCGCCTTTAAGAACTTAATGTCAAGCCGCTAGACACTATAAGTATGCACGACGCATATCTGTAATTGTAGATAGTACATGTATCAGGCGTATGTACCTTAAATGTTTGGAATTAATGAGTGTTTGATGTGCCTGTCTCAAATAAATAAATAAATTCTTGGTTACAGTTGTATAACAAGTTTAAATATAGATGTTTAGAGACAATTCCATTGTGTCTAAAAGCAAGGAAGCGGCTTGTTAAGCTTGTTACCGGAAAACACAATCGACGCAAATTTAGTATCGCTGAATATTTATTACGAAAATATATTTATGGTTATTCGGTTATTTAATTCGGTTATTGGATTAAAATATTTTTATAAAAATTTATTTGGTTATTTATGAAAATGTATTTACTTGGTGATAGGGCCTTGTGGAAGACCATCTGGGTACGTACGAGCTCAGATATTCAACCGCTAAACTCAGTATTGTTGTGTTCCGGCTTGAAGCATTTGCTCGTCCAACCTATATCATAAAAATAAAATTAGATCGAAACTTTTGCTAAGCTATTGCTAAGTGCTATTTTGTTAATATTTCATAGTTTATTTAATCAATTATTGCATTAGGTAAATTATATCTCACATAAAAAAAGAGATTCTACTCAAAAACTCATAATATAAGTTAAAATCTTCACGTTTTCAGAAGTTATACTTTTATATTATGATTATTGAGTTAGAAATCAATACATTAGCTTTAATATATTAGTGCGGTTTTTCCAGAAACTTGACCAATTATTTTACAAATTTTTATCTAAATTCATCAGTGAGGATCGAAAAAAAAGATTGACTCGCTTTTAACTACGATGTACTGATATAAGAAACAAGTAATTATTGGTAACTGTTATGCTAAAGGGTTAAAAAAACCAACGGTGTAAAGTGAATTAATAACCAGGTGATATAATTATAGAGATATTTTTTTCCAGAAAGTTTTAAGTGACTCATTGAGGAAAAAAGACATATACATGGTAGTTTATAAACCACGTCTGCAAATTCAAATATTTGTTTCAAATCATGGGCCTTTCTTTGGAGAAATTGCTGTTCGATGTTTGGAAATTGGTCCATTGGTCCCGCGCCATGATTGGAGTGAGAGAAGAGAGAGTGCACTTGTGTTTGCACTCATATATCAGCTCCATAATGTTACAGCGGTTATTAGTATATATGTATCTGTTAAAAATTGAATAAAAATCATATGAAGGCGATAAGAAATTATAGCTCAAAGTAAATTCTTCCAGGTAACCTCTATTTGGAGAAGAAAAGGATGGACATAACTTGGAATAGTGTTCATTATTGTTTCTAATGGAAAATGATAACTATCGACCATGAAAATTAGGACTGTAAAATAAAAAAGGTTTTGCTATAATAACACCGGCTCATTTACATCTTAAACCAAATTAAAAGAAAGAAAGATTCGATATTTAGCAGTAGTATGCATGAAAGCAAAGTATTCACCCAAAAAGATGATACTTTAATTTGATAACATTATGGTTGATTACAAATATAGACCAATGAAACTTAAGAGAAAACGCTGTCAAAGTTTAAATTATTATTAGTTCGGATGAAGAACAATGAGCTTAGTCTAGATAGGTAATTCATCTTCATTAAATAAACATTGCATTCGGTTGCGCTGCACATGATAAGAAGGAAGCTAAAGTCACGGCTTCAATTCGCTTGGTTTTGTCCAAATTGAATTAAAAAAACAAATAGTAAATGATGAATATATCATTAATGGTATACATATAAAATATGTTCCTTTGAATGATTGTTATTCATTCAAAGGAACATATTTTTCGATTTGTTGCTTTCAATTTGACAATTAGACACTGGGTTAAAATTCTAGGTCGCGTCAGTAAAAAAATATTAGACTATCCATTGTGCTGATATTCTCAGTATCGTCCCGCAGTTTTGAAAAAGCGGTGCTTACACACCAGTACATGACTCTCTTTGGAACTCTCTCCGGTCGTATCGGTTTCTCGACCCATCGACTATGAGAGTTAGGGAATAGAAAGTGGACCTGTGATTACGCACACATTTAAACACTATGCTAGTTATATTGTCCGTTGTCAGAATTAGTCCTGGGGATAACATTATTTTATCACTAAACAATCATGTCTATAGAAAATCAATTCTGAGGTAGATCGAAATTAAATAAAGCATGTGAATGTATACATTCATATATCTTTATGCCTTTATGATTGCAAAAAATCAATCAATACTAAAATTTAATTTAAATCTAGCGAAACGAGCGAGTAACGACTAGTTCGACTAAAAAGTCCTAAAAACTCGTATACATAAATTCGTACCCACAGCGCGTCGCTAGTAGGTATTGCAACGCTACTGTCGGATATTTCCACACGATGATAATATATTTTTTAACGAAATTTATTACAGCCAAACTCTATCAGTGGCAATATTTGTAAAACAAAATACAAAAAGAGTAAGTAACGTATTTTTAACAGAAACGTGAATGTCGAAAAAATGTAATGTAACATTTTGTTTGGAATTAATAAACTTTTGGTAACTTTGAAGACAGTGTGGGGTAGATATGCAAAACGAAAAAGAATAAACCAAATTGGGCTAGGACTTCAGAAAAGTCAACTTTAGCAGAAGACTACTGTCTCAATGCCAGATACTACTTCCCATATCCATCAACCTGCACTGGTTCACTGTTTGTGGTAGAATACGCTCCTCCTTCTACGATAAAGAAGATCTTTGTTCAGCAGCGCGAAATTTACGGGCTGATAATTTTACAATAATTATGAAAGATAAAAACGTCCCTAAATTATCTTACCATTTATTTTACACTTACTTTCTCTTAATACTTCGTAATTAATTTAAAGCCAATATAATATAAATAACCATTAATTTTGAAAATAACTCCTGAAAATTAATAATTACATTTTTCATGTTCTCAATTTTATTAATACACAATGAATTCAGATAATATCTGTATCAGTTCTAAGAAAGAAATATATTTTGCCTTATTTGAGGCTTAATTATTTTTTGGAAAATATTTGATTGAAATCAGATCGATTTAACCATAGCTGTAAGTACACGAACTTATGAACTTTAGTCACGAATATATGAACTTGACGCATTTCCGGTAATGAAAGCGTTAATAAAATATCCGCATTAGTATTTCACCTGTTTAAACTGCTTAATAGCAATTTGCATTTGTAACTAACTCTTTAAGGTAAGCAAGATTTTACCGTGTATAATATCAGACGCTAGTCTAATTCTGTGATAAATAACTAACGGTAAAACGAATGAGAATCAGAAATTAAACAGTTAAACGAATATTGTTTTTGTATCCACGAAATATAATGAATATTTTATAATAATTAATATCAAAATATTTATGTTTCTATGTATTGACATAATCAATATTAACCGAATGTTGCGTGTTCCGGGAAGCATGCAGGTCAGACCCACGAACTGACTTCTTACCGAGGAGGCCCAGTTTTTTTGCCCAGTTCTATGACCTCTTTGCTATGTTTTTTTTCTTAAGTCAGGTCAAATGACAATCGCAAAAAATACCATATAATACGAGTAGGATTATATTAGTAACTCAAAACTTTTTTCTAAAAGGTTGCATAACTGCAATCTCACGGGTATAGAAGTTACTGGGTGACATTTTATTGGTCTCAAATGTATTTTTAAGCATCGATTTCAAAGGAGTTTCTTGTTCCTGCATTGACGTAATAATATAATGCAACCTTCAATAATCACGGCAGTCTTGAGAGTCGCTCATATTTAACAAAATATGGTTTATGTAAAGATAAGAGTTGTGTTATAATATAGTTGTAGTATTTAATATTGAGTCTTAAACATACTTATATACGAAAGATATTTAATTGTATCAAATATGTTAAAATAACATTATTTTTTTAATTTTATGAATTTTAAATATGGAACAATATTACATGTTTAAAGAGAAAATAAAAAAATCCTTGTCTAGATCTAAAGTCCTGGATCAAAATCTTTGTTAGGGTCAATTGTAAATGGGGTTTCCTGTCAAAATTTGTCATAACCTCTGGTTTCGAAAGTAGTCGTGCTAGTTTTTAATGTAATTACTGATTCAAATATATCAATTAAAAAAAAAACTTAAAGATATAATTGTACATCTCGGACCGAACTAAATATGAACATCAATAACCATTAACGTTATTACCAATCATACGTAGACAGAATGAGTTTCATACACAGGTGGTACTACAAATAGTTTCCAAGTTTGTTGGCAACGACGGTTTATATTGTAAAAGCGGGTTTCATGAAACTTCCGGAGCTGTCACTGACAAATTGCGAGCGCTCCCCGGACCAGGCGCTAATTGACTGCGCGTCAAATTTAGCCACGATAATCCAAATAGAGGGGAGTGATTTTAATACAACGTTTCTAATCGTCGCTGTCAGTGCAGCTATTAGTCCAGGCTAATGTGTTAGAAAAAACATTACGATAGTTTATGTAACAGTTAATTATCAGTTACTAAGCCCTTAAGAATGGAGCCGTGAATTTGTAATTAACTAAAATTAGGATAGTCGATGTATTCCGTTTAGGTTTTGTATATTAGTTCATAGACATGACAAAAATAAAATTTAAATATGTATTAAAATGTGTACCATTAAAAAGTAAATATAGATAAAAGATATGAAGTGTAATCATATCTATAAATATGAAACGCGAAGTATAATACATTTTTAATATAAAAACATAGTATATTAAAATGAAATGTAATATATATATGGATAACAGATTTGTATTTTCTTAGCCAGTATTATAAAGGTTTCTACTTCGTATCAATTTGAAAACCATATTGTATTGAGTTTTGCAATATAAAAACAATGGAATCTCAAAAGTGCCAAACTTTCGAAGGACGAAACTTGTAAATACAACATTTCGATCAACAATTTCACAATCCACTTAACTTATTATAATTGCCTGTTTCACATACAACTTATATACAGGATGAAATTTTGCACTAGAGATTTTTATATAACCTAACCGAGCTTAAGGGAAGTGTTTGTAAAATTTCATCCCCGAAGGGCTTTAAATAGGGGATGAGTTATTTTGAAGTTCGGCATTATTGCAGTTATTAAAATGGTAGTGGGTTTTAGGTATTTGTTTATGAATAAAATACAATTCTTGAGAAATGTTTCAAAGTGGTTGAAAATGGGGATGAAAGTTCGTGTGAAAGTTCGTCGATATTTGATATAAGAAATATGAAAGTCAGTGTTTAGGCTTCTGTTTATAAATAAAAGACAATTGTTACAAAGTTGTTGAAAAATTATCCCTAAAAATATTTAAATTGGTGATGAATGGTTATTCAATTCTCAATTAATAATTAAATGCCTAGGAAATAATATAACGGCCTGCGGATTAACCATATTAAAATGACTTAATCAAAAAAAAAAATAGTTGCTCTTGATTTATAGTTTAATTTATCCAATCGAAATTTTAATTGAAATGAGATTCATATATATTTATATACGTTGGAACATATCGCGTAAGGTAATGAATACAGTAAGTATGAACTTTAAATTACTATTCCAGAAATAATCTGCCCTTTTGGTCATGGTTCCCATTGTTAAAATTAATTAATTTATTATTTTAAGACCGGTTGCTTTATAACATAGTGTGTAAATTCAGGATTATAATAATAAAACTTTGTTTTCCGGTTTCAATATCATTTGATTGACTATTTTGGGTATAAATATATTATAATTATTTTAATTAAGCGTTATAGAACGAGTCGACATCGTTTGTGCCTTTGAAGAATTGAAAAATATTTTTGAAAAGAAAATGGAATTGTTTACTCATTCTATAAGTAATATCAAAATATTGCGATAGTTAAAATGAGAGAAGATGCGCTCGTGATGAAAGGTAAAATTGTCAACAAATTCATTAAGAGGCTAAAACTGATAGCAGCATTGTGTATTAAAAGTAGTAAAATATTTAAGCTATGGAATTTGACTTCCAGACGCCTTCAAGAATACTAAACTAGAAGGTAGGTCCAGGTAGGATCTATCGTTATGTTGTCGCGTAACCGAAATAAAAAGAAACAACAGGACTTCTCATTATGCGAAAAAGGGGTAAATATCCGTACCGGTGATCATGTCAGCGAACTTGTGTCTTACCTCAAGCTGAGCCTCCATTCCATTTGAGACGACGTCAACTTTTATTGATTGATGATGATGAGATTGTCTTTATTTATAGCTATCAACAAGTTCTAGTGCTGATGTACACCAAATTTATGTCGCCTTTTATCGAGTTAGGCGGTTTGAAGATGTAAAGGTTTTTGTATCAAATTTTATAAATCAAGAGGATATTGATGCTATTGACTTGGCTTAAAATGTACTGTAACATCTTAAATATAGTAAGTACGTTATAGTTGATTATTTGCCGTGTCAATTTACTTAGCAAGGTCTTATAGGTTATTTTTTATATAGGTGATAGAGTAAAAGGGACACCTGATGGTAAGTAGTAAGAAATAACCCTCACTTATAGACATTGTCGCCGTAAGAAACATTAAACATTTGTTTCAAGTGCCAATGTGCCACTAACTTTGGGTGGTAAGATGTTATATTCCGTGCGCCTGTTGTTACACTGGCTCACTCATCCCACAATCTGGAAACTAAAAATACTAAGTATTGCTGTTTGATGGTACAATATCTAAATATATACAGTTCCTAAAAGTTTTGTTTAGTTTCTAATGGGTTTACGAAGAACTTTCTCTTCGAAAATTAAGGAATAGGCAATTATAAACACCTCAAAAAAAATTAAGAAAAGTTCCTGAAATGGTTCCCATGGGAAATCCCTTCGAACACTTGTCTAGCACATATAAAATAGATAGTGTAAAATTGTTACGTATTTAAATAGTAATTTACTTGAAAATTAATGTAATGATTTACTTAATCTAATTTTTAATCATAGAACCAAAAGAGACGTTAATGGTCCATATCATAAAGCTACTTATAGAGGATTCTCTGGAATTGTTTTTCGTAGCCATATGGTTATTGGTTAGCTATATGGTCCAAGGTTAAGGCTAAGGTCAATTGTATTGACAACACCGATAATACTTTTATTTTTAATACATGAAGATTTCAAAATATTCGTGATAGTGCTGCGTTTTAATGTTTTTGCTCATTAATACAAAATTAGTAACACAAAATAATTTCATAAAAAATCAGTAGCGCTTTGTTGGATTTGAAGCCACGTCGTATAACCACATGACGAACTCAGGCCTTCTAAATCCTCGATAATAGATACACTTAAAATTGAGCTGCTTTGTTAGTCTAGAAGCTGGATACGGAAGCTGATCCTGTTCCTGGGTTCAACCCCAGGGCGGGCCGACAAAAAGCTAGTGGGTTTTTCTATCGAAAAAGTCCAATAACAGCCCTGCGTGGAAGATGTAAATTTGTACAGTCCCGTTCCTCGGGAAAGTCCATAAAGTCTTTAGAACTGCGCTTGACCTCTTTGTGTTCACATAGGATCTACCGTCCTATCGGATTATGAGAGCGAGTGCATCTGTGTTTATAAACGATAAATGTGCACGATAAATCCTGCGTATTTGGCTGGTCTAGACTGAGGCTGATGTGTTGAGCCCAAAATTGGTCAGGACAACATCATCATTATCACGTAAATATTTGTTATTAACACAAGGCTGTTAACCCTAAGTATTTCGTCTAGCTAGCAAAATACTCAGGGTTAAAAAAGAAAACAGTAACAATTTATAAAGAATTGCTACTCAAAGTGGTCAAAGATTGATTATTTATGAGTCGATTTTGGTATCGCATTTAGGTGATTATCTTGAGGTCACCTTATACTGGTTATGACCTGAATTTGTTGGTACAGTCTCGTGTCGCGTGCCAACTAACTAATTTAATCAAAACATGGTTTATTAAACCGTATTCGGCAATAACGCTTCGTCTCGACTCTTTCTGTTTCTTTCTTAAGTGGACTAAATAATTGAATTACCTCAGGCAACGAACGGATGCATTGAATAATAAAAAAGCCATTCCTATGTGGACAAACTGGTTAGGTTCCGTACTTTAAAATATAGACTAACAAAAATGAAAAATCTTAATTAAGTCAAGCTAAAGTCTATGTATATTAGACAATAATTCCGAGTTAAAATCCGAGCAAGCACAACTGAATTTTCATGTGAAGTTTACAGCGGTAAAGGAAACACCATGATCTAAATTTGCTACATGTATCAAACAACCTACATTGGAGCAGCATTATGAAGAAACCTCCAAACCTATTCCCCATAAACGAAAAGAGCCCCGCAGTAGGACATGTACAGGCTGTTACTTTTGTTACTGAAATATAGTTTTTTTTTATGATAGATGATAAAAAACGTCGAATTGAAAAACAAATAAAATTGTATATAATTAACTGCTATCCTTATCTAATGCTGATTGGTTATAGAAAATCTTGTGGAAATTTGCAAGTTTTGAAGCAAAATCTGACAAATTTTATCCTACGTAGTTCACTAAGATTGTTGATTTAAGTCACTAACTTATTACACTACCAACGCTCGGAGTCTATTTATACGTTTATTATTATTATCATCATTTTAGTTTAAATATATTTATTATTAACGAGCTTTGTGTAGGATCGAAAAGGTTAACGCACTTACTGGTTATTCTATCGCCCAACAGCAATACTGTGTTGCGGATTT